>NC_079443.1:21533660-21681160 GCF_903798145.1 Danio aesculapii
ATTTCTGGAGAGAGCAAAATACATCCTAGGTGCAAGGTTTTTTTTTTTTTTGCGGTTTTTGTTTTTGCTAATTCAGCAGAAGCCTCTGCGTATGGTTATTTTTTTTTATTATTTATTTTTTAGATTTTGAAATTTTCTCTTGCTAGTGCCATTTGCGCCTGCTGTTCTCGTGTGAATCCACTAGAGGCTGCTGTCGACGGACTTACTGATTGATCAACTGACCGATTTCCCCCTTCCCAAAACCTAACCAATAGTGTTTTAAAAAGTACCGATTGACCCGCCCCCCCCCCTTCCCTAAACCCAATCGACAGTTTTAAAACGCAAACCAGAAAAAGTCTCCAGATTTTTTTTACCACATTTTCAGATTTTACCACATTCTCACCCTGTTATTTACTTGTTTATTATTATTTTTTATTTTATTTTTGTCTTGCCTGCTTTCTGGACCTGTTTTACACTGGACTCAAATCCCAAATCTGCCAACGTACATGTCGAGCTACCGGACAAACCGGTAACAGCAGAAAAGCCGTCCACACAGAGGTAAGTGGTCAGCTGGTAAGCGAGAAAAGGAATACCGCCCCGTAGCATTCCTTTTAAAGATGAAATGCAGCCATACATAGCTCTGGCTACATAATTCACGATCTTCAGAAATGTATATAGGGGACGTTTTCAGAATGAGCCTGTGTTGCCATGTTCACTTAAATGTGAATGGATATTAATGAAACTGATGTTTTCATTACATACAAATTTTAGTTTTTAGGTTCTATGCTTTTTTCAGCTACTAAACCAAACTAAACCAAACAACACAAACATGATTAAATGAGCAAAAAATCTCTTGCCCTCTGCAACAGTCTGACAAATCACTTTTGGCTGCATGGTAAAGGACGAGCAGGGAATCCATTACTGTGTGTGGCCCCAGTCCTCTGTTGCACTTCAGCAAACATGCAGACACTAGTAAAAAAAAAATACAAATGCTGCCCGCTGGCCATACTAGCAGCTGCACGTCACATGTAATTTTCAGCTCTGTGCTCACTGATGCAATTAAAACAGAATGAAAATAAAAAATGCACAGTGTGGAAAAGAAATCAACACCCCTACCCTCTTCGAAAGAAAGTTTCAAATGGCAGTTAAAGTTGGCAAATTTTAAAATATTTTGTGCTCACCTTTCATTAAAATACCAGGCATTTAAAGAGAGGCAAATGTGAATCAGTAGATTTAAAACAGCATTTTGAGAGAGCCACAAATTAACATACGATTGAACACTTTTGGCTTTATTGTGCTCATTTTAATTTTTGTTGTAAATAAATGCACTTCTCTCAAACATTAGTAGAAACTTTACAGTAGTAACTCAGTGATAAATTCCTCTGAGGGGATTGAATAACTAAAAAATATGTTCAAATATGTTCGAAGAGATAGCTAACATGTTACTATAAGCTATTATATGTACACACACACACACACACACACGCACACACACACACACACACGCACACACACATACACACACACACACACACAGCTCTGTCAGCCTGTGACTGATTCAAGGAGGTCTAACATATCACAAATCATAAAATTTTGGTAGTTTAAACTTGTCTAACTTGGCAACTTACCACAGAATAAGCAGGATAATCAATGCCCTGCCGTACATTAAAGAATTTTAAATGCACTATGCGGAGGCAACCTTTGTGAGTAAAAATACTTTAATAAATGTGAAATCGTTTATTATCCCTTAAAGTGCCATAACCCCCTACCCCCACCCCCGTCTCAACAGGGTGTTTTCACACCTCTACTTTGAAAAAAGCAGGAAAGCGGGTGAGTCCAGCTTTGTTTAGGTGGGAGTATCAGGTGGTGAAAGAGGGAAGAGTTTGCATGAAAAGGGGAGTTTCTTTACGTGCACTACAGCTGATTTTCAAACCGGCAACAAAAACACAGAGGCAGGGGAGATGGACATGATTCAGAAAGCAGCATTTACAGCGGATCTGAAAGCTGTGTGGAAGTGGAGGATTTTCAGTTTATAAGATTGTAGTGATATTACTGTAAACTTCATAACTTTTGACTAAGGTATGTCTTTAAAATTGAAAAAGTACTGCTGAGTAGACCAGATTCGACAAGCTCTTGGGTAAAAAATGTTCCTTACAAACGTGTTTTTGCCACCCTGTTAGCAGACCACTGAAATCCATACATGAGCTGTGCTGTCATCGCAGGGAAATTGAAACAAAACCTTCGTTGTGGCACACTTATAAACACAACACTGACGACCCATGTCTCCAAACAATTCCTCTTCTACTTGTTTGAATTACGGTTGGCAACACAACCTGGCGTCTCTCTGAACACTGTAACAGGTAAAAGGAGTCTTCGAAGCTATATCATGCATATTAATGAAGTTGCATCTCGTTCACAATAGAGCGCGCTGATTGGTTCGAACTAAGTCATTCTCATGAATTAATTAACAGATGTGCTAAAAACTCAATGACGCCACTGTGCTGGCGGGTACAGTCAGCGAATCTCCACGCTGGAGTTTACACCGTGATCTCATCGCCGTGACGTAGCTTCAAAAATTCTTTTAAACCGAAAGAACAAATTTGCTCTAAACAAAGCAAAAATAACCAACTTTTTTTGTGAAATATATCTGTCCTAGTATTGTATTTAGTTGGACATATATATTACTGTCAATGCCTCAAATGCGTTTTGGTGTTTCATAGCTTTTTAGAGAGCGAGAGAAAGAGATTTTGAGAGATAAGAGAGACATTTTTACAATTTATTTATTTATTTATTTATTTATTTATTTATTTACTAACTACTATTACTATATGTATGTATGCGTGTGTATATGTTCTTTTTAATGTAAACTATTTAAATGCTTTGGCAATATATTTGTAACTTTTTCATGCCAATAAAGCAATTATTGAATTGAATTGAATTGAGACATAAATAGAGAGAGAATTGCGAGATAAACTCAGAATTTTGTTGATTTAAACCAGAATCATATTTTATGTCTCACAATTTCAAGTTGTAGACTGATTTCATAAATAAGTAAAGGTTGAAATTGCTAGATTTAATCTCTATTTTTTTTTCCAGAATTTAGAATTTGTCTCACATTTTTATATTTAGCAGTTTCGAGTTTACATGAAATTCTATTGCTTTCATATTGTTTCAAGTTGCTCATTATTAATGTTGTCTACAAACGTACCTGCTAAATGAATAAATGTTTCAGTGTAGCTTTAAAAACGAAGCGTCATTTGCCCTGGATGTGTTTGTGCAGCAGATCTCGTCTGAATTAAAAGCAGCCTTAGGTGTTATTTCACATGATTGAAGTCTTTGCTAATTAATGAACACCAAGATCTAACAACCCAAAAGCCTTCATTCCACACACACACACACACACACACACAAACACTCACCGTCCCAGCGGGCTTAACTGCTTCTGTTTCTCAGGCCGGTTATTCTCCTAGGACAGACAGAAACAGTCTTCAGCCTCACCTAAGAATGGAGGGATGGAAAGAAGGAATGAGTCGGGGACCAGGAGATTTGAACATCCTATAGATTCGGTCACAGAGGTGTGATGATGGAGGGGGCTGTCAGGATGCTTTCACACGGGGTAAATCACACCTCGATGGAGAGGAGAGACTGCCACCATGCATTAGCTTTGGAATTAACATTTCTCTGCTCCCAACCAGCAGAGTGATTTGGGGGGCTCAATCCTGCACATGGGCCTTTCGAAAAGACACTGAAATTACACTGAGTTAAGATGCCTATTTTTAGCAACGTGATGGGAATCTGCGGTGGAGGTGGGAGTCAAGGCTGGTCCCCAAATGTTCGTTATTTACTCTCCAGCATCCAACTGGCATCAGTGCTTTTATCCCCTCATTATGAAGGAAGTTAGGTTTTTTTTTTGATTTGGAGGTTAGGTTTTTACACAGGGATGGATTTGGTTTTAAGAGATTTAATCGGATTAAAATATCAATACATTCAAAGCCAGACCGCCTACGGTGATATTTATTTATTTATGACTAAACGAGATTCTTGGAGGCATTTTAGAAAACAAATAACGTTTGTGCCACTAGATGGCAGAATATCAACTTGCATTAAAGGAAAGGTCTTATATTTGCTTGCATGTAGATAAAAGGTGCTGTTCAAAGATCACAAATACTCATTGATGATTTGCATTTTGCATTTTTTTTTTTCTGCAGTCTCATTCTTGACATCATGCAATGTAACATTAAATTTATGAATGGAGTGATACTTTTAGTGCCCGTAGCCAGCCTGTTGATAGGGGTGGTTCTTTTTTTTCTCAAAAACTGGACCTTTTTGCAGTTATTTTCTATTTAATTATGAGACTGCATTTTAGTGACATTTTAAGCACAATTTTGAGCTGGATAAGCTTGTCGGGTGGTAATAATAACCACACTTTTTGATGTACCAAAAAATATTTCCTAAAGATTTAGAATAAAAAATGTGCAAAACGCTTATTTTTAAAATACAAATGTATTGCAGCATATATCAATAGAAAAAAAAGGAAAAGTTTTAAACTTAAACTGTGGCCCATTTTCATTTATTAGGCAAATAACAAACTGGCCAGCACATTTGACTTTCCTCAGTCACAATTTGACCATTTGAATAATAATAATAATGTAGAGCTTCACGATTTTTCTTGCCTCTCTTATTAAAAAAGTACATTTGAAAATTCATTGATAACTATAGCCAAAATATTATTCAAATACATTTTGATATGGTCTATTTTGGAGCTTCTTGTTCATGGTCATTTTTTTTTTTCAAGAATAAGGTCCAAATTTTATAATAAAAGTCACTTGTAAAATGTTTTTTCTATTAAAAAAACAATACAGTAGTGAATGTCAGATTGTACAATAAAATATTTGTTAGCATTGGCCAAAACTGATTAGCTGAAGTCCTGCTGAAGTGACAGCCAACAGAGGATTCCACTTGGTCTTAAAGCCTTTTTTGATTATATTCACCATTTTGCTTTATATATATATATATATATATATATATATATATATATATATATATATATATATATATATATATATATATTATATTATATTATATTATATTATATTTGGTTGTATTTGGTTATATATTTTGGTTATATTCACTATTTATGATGGCATAGCAGTCAAAATTGGATAAATGAGCTCATGTATGGGACAAATTCTGGACCTTTGACAGTAAGGGGTGAGTCTTCCGAACCACCAGAACCCCCCCTGGCTACGGGCCTGTTATAGAAGCATGCAAGACAAGCTCAGCTGACAGCGTTTGTGATGCAATGTCGATTACCACATGAAATAATTGTTTCTCAGTTTCTTTACGTGTTTGGGTGAGACTCTCACACAGTACATTCTCAGAAATAATACAAGAAAAGCTGTCATTGAGGTGGAATTTTTTTTAAAGATACACATTTTTACTTAAAGGGTGGTATTAATATCTTAAAGGTACTTTTTTGAGAAATGTTTGTTACCATCGTCTTACATTTATTTACTCTTTTTGAAAGTAATTAAAGACGGGATTAACATTTTGGATTGACTATGCCTTGCAATGGGCAATAAAATCCTTTATAATAAACTGATGAGCCAAAACAGTTGCCTCTGAGCACCTGTCTAATATGCTCTTGGCTCTCATCATGCTGCCAAAATGGTGCTGACCTGCCAAAGCTTTTGCTGCAAGACCCCTGAAGGTGCCCTGTGGTATCTGGCATCAAGATGTCTGCAGCAGATCCCTCAAGTCCTGTAGGCTGCGAGAGAGAACTTTCATGGACCAGCACCAGAATGTCCTGGTGTCATCAGTTTCCTAGGTGATGTAAAAGAAAACCGACTCAATGGACCAGAAGACCTTCTTCCACCCCTCCAAGGTCCAGTTTTTTGACAGGGGTCATCATATACACTCTTATTGGTCTGCTGGGAAATAGAAGAGTGGATTGCACTGTGTTCTGACTCCAGCAACCATTGTTAAAGTTTGTGTGGCTTGCTCCACAGTAGACCTTCTGCTGGTTGTGACCTTATGGTATAGCCTTTGTTGGCCTTGTGCATCGATGAGCATTTTGTGTCCAACACATTGTCTGTCCCTGCTTGAACCACTGTTAGATTTTCACCTCTGCTGTCTGAGAGAAATGACCTAATTCATAGATGATCTGACTCAACAATTTGGCTCTTTTTGTTCTTTTTGTTGCCTTTATTGCATTAATCTTCCCAGACCTCACTGTGTAGCCTTGTTAGGATATGGTCGTCACCTGTTACTGCTTATAAGCAGAGCCAGACAGAATCTGCAGACTTATTTTTTTATATTTCTGAGCAGAAGTTTTACAAAAATCTGGATTTATGATGATTTTGTGTGTGTAGCAAATAAAAATTTAGCACATGAAGTAATTGTAAGTTTTTAACTTTTATTTAGAACCCCACTTGTTTGATAAACAAAGCTACAATAAGTAAAGGAAGTAATATATCTACTTAAAGAAATAAAATATTACTTTACAGACTCTATTACACATAAGTAACAAATCTAAAAATAAATGAAACGAAATATTTGCATATTATTTTGTAAAAGTATTGAAATCAATATAAAACAGAATAAATATATTAAAACAACTACATAAGTAAAGAAATAGAATGAGTGCATGAATGAATCAATTAATCAATAATGGGGTCAATCAATGGGGAGTTTTCTGTGGATTTATGCATGCTCGGATGCCGTGTGGGCCTACTTATTAGTATGCTAGTCAACCATTTATCCAGTAAACTTTTAGTTGACTAGAATATATTAAGTTATTATAATTTGTTTATAAGTTGTTTTTAGTAAGAAGGGCATCCACTGCGTAAAACATGTGCTGGAAAAGTTTGCGGTTCATTCCGCTGTGGCGACCCCGGATTAATAAAGGGACTAAGGAAAAAAGAAAATGAATGAATGAATGAATAATAAATATAATTTTTCCCCCAGACAGAGTCTAAAAGATATAAAATCTTGATGATTCTGTAGGTTTCTTTCATGAACCCTGATCTTTAGTTCTTATTTTCTATTGGATTCGGGTCAGGTGATTGGCTGGGCCATTCTAGCAGCTTTCATTCATTAATTTTCCTTCACCTTAGTCCCTGATTTATAAGGGGTTGCCACAGCGGAATGAACCGCCAACTATTCCGGCATATGTTTTTACGCAGCAGATGCCCTTCTAGCCGCAGCCCAGTACTGGGAAACACCCATACACTCTCTTATTTACAAACACAATCATACGCTATCGCCAGTTTTGTTTATTTAACTCACCTATACTGCATGTCTTTGGACTGTGGGAGAAACCAGAGCACCCGGAGGAAACCCACACAAGCACAGGGAGAACATGCAAACTTTAGACAGAAATGCCAACTGGCCCACCCGGGACTCGAACCAGCAGCTTTCTTGCTGTGAGGCATCAGTGCTAACCACCGAGCCATCGTGCCACTCTCTAGAAGCTTTATTTTATTTAAGCAGTTAAGAGAGTTTCTTGGTGGTGTATTGGATCATTGTCTTTCTGAAATGTCCACCCTGGTTTCATCTTCGTCATCTGGGAATGTGTTTGGACTGAAGCTGGTATTATTAATTTACACTGATGTCTGATGAGGGTTGTTTTCTACTAAGACATTTCAACTGCTCACTGGGCTTTCCATGTCTTTTTTTACACCTCCCTTTCTTCATGTGTTCAATACTTTCCCCCTGTAAATTCATTTGATTACAAACAACCTTCCCAATTAATTAATTAGTATTGTTTTATTTGTGTGAATGTGAATTCTTTACTTGTTACTGACATCTGATGAAAATTCCAGAACATAAATAGTGACATGTTCAATACTTATTTTACACACTGTCTTATCTTACACAATCTTTAATTTGACATGACAGATAAATGTATTTTAAGTACTATTTATAGCATGAAATAAACACTTATAAACATAAGGTGTGTTGTTTTTTAAGTAGTGCTTAGTGTAATGTACCGTGTTTCATGTAATCGCTCATTGGATGTTTAAAAAGCATGAAGAAATCAGTTTGCATTATTTTTACTTGATCTGTGGTTAATGAATCTGTTTCAAACATGTTTTGCCAAGTGTTTGTCATGATCTAACAATAAAGCATAGTTTAAAACCATAATTAACAAACTCTGAAGCAAAAATACTCAGTTAAACTTGAATGATTTGATAATAATTGCAATAATTAAAAATATTGACTATGATGAAAAGATTTGTCCGTATCTCTCAGCTCTTTAAGCCCAATTAACAGCGTGAAACAACAAACAAATAATTAGCACAAATCTCTCATTTTGAAGAGTAACCCGGAATGTTCCTGAAAGTAACTGTCAAGTTTCTTGTCATCAAAAGTAGCTGTGAGCAAATGAGAAGGTGTCCTCTGGATGTCCTAATGTTTCAGTGTGTGTGTGTTTGTATCAGTTAAAATGTCACAAGAGAACATTACGCACCACCCAAGGGTAGCACGCTTAGTGCTCCTCTGTCAGACCACATTCACCCAGCCGACTCGGACAGCCTCCAAATGCTACTCTCCCGCAAAATACCTCCATTTATTTGATGCTGTCCAACACCGGAAGCAAACAACGTTTTCCTTGTCAACAATTCAGAGCACCTAGTCAGCCTGTCACGCTCCAGAGTGCATCCTTTGGCTATGGCCATACTGACAGCCTTTCACTCTGTCTGGAAAAACTCAAGCTCTTTATAAAAGTGCACACTGGAGTGCTCAAACACAGACAGGAGTGCGATGGATGGCTCCAAAGAACATCCACATTATCCTTACAGAGGAAAAAGAAACGGTCAAAGAAAATGATGCAGCTTTCATTATTCAACTTGTGATGTTAGTTATTGGTGTTTTTGTGACTGGCTCCGGGGTGTTGTGTTCTTTTTCCTCCTCTTTTCCACATTTTTTACTTCTTCTGTGACTGTTTCAACCCCGGGAGATAAAATATAGGATGCCAGTGGAACAACATTTGTGTTTGCCTGAGTCTCCCTGTGGCTGCTGATATCATCTTTGTGCTGTATTTTTTCATGTGCTGTGGACAGTGGCGTATAGCTTTCTTTAGGGTAGGTTTCTGAAATCTTTCATATATATTTATATATATATATTCGGAAATGCATTTATATGTGTGTGTGACAAATCTCATTTAGTTATGTTCTCTTGGCTACGTGCGTTGCGTGCTGCTCCAAGTTAAAAATGGATATTTATAGAGACCAAACAGGATTATGTGTTCTTGAATGCGTGTTTTCTGGTTTAGCTGTAAATGAGCCAGTTCCTGTGCGCGTGTGTGTGTTTGTGTTGGAGCAGAAAAAGTGGATTGCTGATGTGTATGTAGATGAGAAATAATCCAGCACTGAGGATTCTGGGAAGCAGAGCAGCAGGTGTCCTCCTGTATGCGCACAGTTATCTCTCCTCAGCCGTTTGTAATTTAGGCAAAATAGAAGCTCACCTTACGCTCAGACACATCTTTTTGTGAATGCAGCTAAAAAGAAGCATCAGTGGGTGTGAGTCACATTTAAAAGCAGATATCAAAATCCTTAATGAATCAGGGTTCAGTGGTGGATAGTGAGCTGTTTTAATGTTGTTTGTACATTTTATTAATGCTCTTTTAATAATTTTTGATATATTTAATTAAAAACAATGATTTTTGGCAGCGTATCACAAACACCTGGCACTTGTGCACTGGCCTGATTTAATTAAACTGACTTTTGTTGCAATGTGCTAATGGCAGTTTGGAATCATAGCTGATTTAGTCTGTGACAGCAAGGAGCTAGATCAGTTCTATTACACTTGCAGTTTGTATATCTCTTACAATTTGCCCTAACAACACACGGCACAGCAAGATTCCAACAAAATGCAATTTGGCTATCTGCACCAAATGTGACGCGAGATTACAGAAACATTTAAAGACCAGCCACTGCACTCCCAACAAAAAGGCAACGTGTTTAATCAAATTAATACATATTAAACCTTTAACATTATTAAAAGGCTACTAATGGCCCGTTTCCACTGAGTGGTACGGTTCGGTTCGGTTTGGTACGCTTTATGGCCGTTTCCACTGTCAAAAAGCGTACCGAACCGAACCGTACCGTACCACTTTTTCGGCACCCTTCCGAAAGGGTACCAAACACGAGAAAGGGTACCAAAAGGCGGAGCCACACGCGCAGCTGAACGCTTTTGGTTTACAGAGATACGTCATTCGCTTACGCAACAAGCCAGAATGAAAACAAAAAACCCGTCATGTTTGAAATACACAGCGAGAAATTTTAGCGGAATTATAAATACATATAATAACGAGCCATGGTCGATCTGGGCTCAAACAAACCTTGTCGTCATCTTGATGGACAGCCACAAATCCAAGAAGAAGAGCAGATTTACCCTGTGCCTCGTAGTTTTTTACGAGCCAGTCTGAGGCGCGAGCGGTTTCGCTTTCTTGCTAGCGCTCGCGCGCGTCTAACATTATATCTGAAATAACAAACTTCTTGAGCTGATGATAATAACCTGCACTTGATTATTGACGTGCTTTTGAAACCCGATCCTGTCAGACACTGACAAACGCGAGAGTGAAGCGCGAAGAAACAAAGGAGAAGCCGGAAAAAAGGAGCACATTAAATACAGGTGAAATGTCTATTTTATGTAGTTCTTCTGTAGTTGGGAACATATCGGAGACTGTAAGGGGCTGTATGTGTTTATATATGTTCATTTATTTAGTTATTTAATATAATTACATATGTTACAGTAGGCTGTCTTTGATCTGCAGTTATAATCAACTCATGTTCATAGAAAAGTTAGTAATAAACATTTCTACACAAGTATTTATGTGTATGAAGCATCTGTTTTGTGAGAAGTGCTTCTCATATGATATGTGAACGACCCATACAGCTTTATTGTAGACATTTCCTCGAGCTAGAATGACGTCGACTGAAACTTTGTCATACACCACGCCCACCAAAAGGGTACCCTTGTTAGTGGAAACGCAAGCCTGATAAAGGTGACCCGTACCAAACCGAACCGTACCGTACCAGTCAGTGGAAACGAGCCATAAGTGACTGGTGTTGTTGGTTTGTACTAGGGCTGTGCGATATGGGCAAAAGAAACCTATCACGATTTTCTTGAACAATATTGTGATTTCGATTTTAATCAGGATTTTGTCACAGACAGACTGAATCTGTGTTTACAGTGTGAATCTGAAACATATTTCAAAGGAAAAACAATTAGATCTTTATCAAAGACATGTCTCTAAAACAGACATAAAATAAAAATCACATAGTAAAGCTGTAACATTGTTTCTATAGAACAGACCTATACCAAAACAAATGTGTTTATGTGTGTGAGCGCACGCACCGTCAAATTCAAGTAAGGCTCCGATGTTCTGCTTGACCAAATATCAGAAGCAGTTGCGTGTGTGAGATTTGTTTTGTCATGCATAAATCACAGACCTCTTTGTGACGCTGCCTTGAAATAGGCAGTTAACATATCGCGTCTTTTGCGTGCACAAGTCCATTATTTCCATTGGAGGCGTGTGGATTGCATGCACATATTGCGAGTGGCATGCACGCGTCTGCCAGGTGCACGCAGCTGAAAACATCTCTTTTCAGACAAACTTTAAATGTAACTTTTCAGAATGCTGCACCGCAAGTCACGTAAGAAGAACTGACCGATCAGCTTCATACTCATTCATTTTCTTGTCGGCTTGGTCCCTTTATTAGTCCAGGGTCACCACGGTGGAATGAACCACTAACTTATCCAGCACGTTTTACGCAGCGGATGCCCTTCCAGCTGCAACCCATCTCTGGGAAACACCCATACACACTCATTCACACTCATACACTACGGACAATTTAGCCTACCCAATTCACCTCTAGCGCATGTCTTTGGACTGTGGGGGAAACCGGAGCACCCGGAGGAAACCCACGCGAACGCAGGGAGAACATGCAAACTCCACACAGAAACGCCAACTGACCCAGCCGAGGCTCGAACCAGCGACCTTCTTGCTGTAAGGCAACAGCACTACCTACTGCCCCACCACGTCGCCAGCTTCATACTTTGTATGGAATATACACATTTCGGTTACCTCTGAAAAACACATGATGCCCGAACACAAAGTGCTTTTTAATTTTCTCCATACATTAAACTTTGTCATCCTATAAGAAATAATAGGGGTTTCCACCTTTTATTGGGATAGGATAGTGAAGGACAGACAGGAAAGCATTGGGAGCAGTGAGAGGGGAAGGATCGGCATAGGACCTCGAGCCAGGAATCGAACTTGGGTCGCCATGTGCACCATGGTGCTATATGTGGGCGCACTTGACCCAGCTAATTTGAATGTTATTACTCCATTGAATGAGTGTTATCAGTGGTTATCAGATATGAGCCAGTAGGGACCTTCTGCGCCTACTAGAAGGCTCAGAAGGCTGTTATCATCCATCCACATGGTTAATCAGCTATAGATCACATACATCTGTGGCTGCAAGTTAACGAGAATATTTATATTATTTATTAAATTTCCCATTAATTGTATTACATTACCGTCTAACCCTACCCCAAGCCTAAACCCAACCGTCACTGTAATTTAAAAACAGATCTGGAGTCTTCTCTATTAGTATAGCTGATTAACCATCTGGATGCATGATAACAACCTTCTGAGCCTTCTAGTAGGTGCAGAAGGCCCCTATTGGCCCATATCTGTCAACTGATAACCACTAATAATGCCCACTCAATCAAGTGATAACATTCAAAGCGGGTGCTTAACCACTAGGCTATTGGCGCCGACAGGACAAAACCTATTTTTAACAAGGAAACTGTACCTTTCATTAAGTGTTGCTTTGCCGCTTCATGTGGAGTAAGGAGTTATTTTATTTTTAATTATTTTATTTTCAAGATTTGAAGTAAACCATCTTCTTTTGCTTTCAGTCGCATGTCATGTAAAATGCTATTTAAACTCTCATTGGTAGCATTTAACACTGAATAAAGCACATAATTTGTATGTGAGGTGATCATTGTCATGGTAGGATATGCTGTTGTTCTGCTGCAACGTTGGAAATAGAAATGGTCTTTAAAATAGAAATTTCTCGTGTCGCCATCACAAGGTTAGGACAAAAACTCTTTTAACATGGAAAATATATTTCTTATCACATGTTGATGAATGTGTGTCATGGATTGATCGGTTCAAACTCTAGTCTTGCGTAAGTCTGAGTTTGGGGTTTATTCATTGTCGTTCAGTCTGACATTATGAAAACTGACATTATGGGGATCATGTTTGCACAGTCTGACAAGCTACAGTTGTAAAGGTTTATCAAAAATGGCACAGTGAAATCCTGGCTTAAAAACGTGGCAGAATTGTTCCACAACACTAATCAAACACACCTGAACAAGCCAATCAGTGGATGCGTCCGAAACTGCCTACTACTCAGCAGGTACTGCATTTGAATTCGAACGTACTACTCTGCCTTTAGAAAAGTATGTTCTATACAGTATGAATGGGAGAAGTATGAATGGAATTCGGACGTACTACATCCACCTTTTTGTCATGGTCACATGACCTACCTGCGTCAGTTGCGTCACTTCACTCCCATTCATGAGTTCTCTCGCAGGGCATCATGGGATAGCGCAGCGTGCATGGGATGCGCACTTCAGAATCTCGCCGTAAATAGTAAGTCATCCGGGTACTTCTCGCACACTGATTTTCGAATTCTATGAATTTGGACATACTCCTTGGCTCGCATCCTGATTTTAGCGTACTCTATAGTATGGAAGTATGCGGTTTCGGACACAGACAGTGTCTTCAATATCACTAGAAAGCTACAAGCAAGTGTGTTTGATTAAGGTTGAAGCTAAACTCTGCAGTTCACCGCCCCTCCAGGACTGAGTTTGCCCATTTCTGTTTAGTAGACCTAGCTGTACATAAAAAACAATAGACATCTATCGAATACTGTATCCCAATTTAGGTGTGTGTGTGAACGAAGGAGCACAAGACAGTGATATTGTAGCTTTGTTTTATCACTACCTTCAAAGCGTTAAAGTGGTGAATCAGCCTCTTCTTATTCAGGGCTGAACTTCAAACAATTCACAAGATGAATGAGGTTACAAAGTTAAACGTTGGCATTGTGTCTGAGTGAATTAAACTTTTTTTTTTCTCCAAACCTGCACTTTCACTTCTCTCTCTCTCTTTTTTTTCTGTAGATGTTTGGGCAAGTGGAAATACACTTAGCAGAGAATATATTTGTTGGTGGAAAGCAGTGTATGCTCCATTAGTCCTACTGGATTGTTGTCAAGGTCCATAATACATTTTTGCCTCTACTTTGCCTTGCCTGTGGGTCATTTAAAAGACTGCTCAAGCGTTGCCTTTTATCGTATTGCTAGACATAGCAGTATTTGGAAGGGAAATAACCTTTGCAGATGGTAAAGTTTCTTAGCTTAGCGCGAGTGATAGCGTCAGCTCTAGTCCTCCATCAGTAGGGATCATATATGGTTTCAGTTTGTAATACAGTGTTCGTGTATCGTTTTTAAATAGTAGGATGTTGATGATGCCTTGGTGTTAAAGAATTTAATCCTCCCTGGTTATACTGTACAAATGCAACCTCTCTTTGCTAGTTTGTCTATTTGAGTGATTTCCAATACCTGCTCATGGAATGAAGCTATCTTGTTCTCTGAGAGTCCATTATCACTGTAGCCATTGATGGAGATGAACAGCGACAGGACTCTTCTGTGCTTTATACAGCAGGGGAATTTTCTCAGAGGAGACGAGGGGAATGGTGGCTCCGAAAAAAACAATGTGAGGATAAAATAATTGAAGGGTTGGACACAAAGCAAGTCTTTATAAATGAGGAAAGCATTTAAAAAGTTTTAGAGGTCAGAATGTTCTGCGTAAGACCAGCTTTTTTTGCAACTAAGATTAATAGAGGCTATTAATATTCATTTAACATTACATTTGTAACTCTTATACTTCTCAATTTTATTTTGATTAATTTCGAATGCACTGATGACAGCAATCATTTTTATGTGACTTTTAACACGTTTTAATCAGTAAATTAGGTTTTAACAATGGTTTTTAGTTGTACAAAGATAACTTAATATTTTAGTCAGTTTGACTGATGTAAGTTGAGATGACTAGAAAAGTTATGCCGATTCAACTAAAACAAATATAGGCTGTCAGTGTTGTGGTCTTGTAAATTCTTGTTTTGATGGCAGAGTCCAGACACTAGTTCTGTCTTGTCCTGTATGTTGTGCTCGGCTCGAGTTTTCTGTCATTGTGTCTCTGTATGGGCGCCGTCGTGAGCGCACCCAGACCATGCGCACTTCTGCTGGATTCGGGCTTGTGAGGTCTGTACGTGCTTGGGACGCGTGCTTTTGTACTCGTGTTTGTGTTTTGTTCTGTCAGCATCGCATTTTTTCATTCTCAGTGTCTCAGTCTGGTTGGTTTTGGTTTCGGTTGGCTGAGATGAAAAATGTGCGTTGCATATGTGTGAGCCAGTGGTGGATTTAAGCATGGGCAATGTGGGCGATCGCCCAGGGTGGCATCTTGGTAGGGGCGGCATGGAGACTCACTCAACCCCCCCACGGCGCAACCCCGTATAACTCACTTTTATCCGCGAAAGGGCGACATGACCGCCATTTGCCTAGGGTCATGTCATATTGCCATATTGCCAATTAAGCTTGCGCTGCTACTGGTGTGAGCGCACGGTAAGGTGTTCTCATCTATCGTGTGCTCGTGTCTTGTGTCTGTTTATGTTTGCGTTGTCTAAGCACATGGCTCTGTGTTTACATTGTGGCCGAGTGCTTCAGTATTGTGCTTTAGTGTTCTCTTGTGAACACGCGATTAATGAGTTCTCTCATTGGCTCATTGCGTGTTCTTGTCCCGTTTTAGGTGAGCACATGGCTTGTGGTGTTTTCTTGTATCATGTGCTCTCCCTTCTATTGTCTAGTTCCACCGTCCTTGTAACCCATTATTAGTTTATTATGTTCACCTGTTTGTGTGTTAATTATTTCTGCTAATATTCTCATCATGTCTGCTGCCAGTTCGTCATCGTATGTTGCCTTGTCATGTTGTGTGTGCCAGTCCTGATACGTGCCAGCCTGCCCAGTCTAATTTGTTTTGTTTGTTTAATTGTTTTGTTAATGTTTTCCCCCTTGGTTTAGCTTGTTTAGCATTTTATTTTATATTATTATTAAAAAATACCCATTTACCCAGCACTTGGGTCCTCGCTCATTTTTCCCCACCCACTCAACCTGACAATAGGCAGCAAGATTTTTTTACAGTGTGGTTAAAGCATGCTAATGCCTTAAATATTATGAGGCAAATATAACATAATTAATGGTATAATAATCAATATTTTGAGTATTTAAAAGGACAGTTCACCCACAAATAAACACGTTATTCTTGCCCTGGGAAATAGAATAATAGTGATAATTATAATGATATTATTTCTTTTGATGAAACAATAACATGTGTTTGATAAATGTGTAATATAAAATTAACTAAACTAAATGGCGCTGCTGTGTAAATCTTAGCAAAACAGTTTAGGTTTGTTTACATATGATACGTATTCAATCAATCACACGACTAGCTCCAAAGAAAAGCACTGAAAGAACACAAATGTTTCTCTCATTTTGTTTAAAGGCAGATGAAAGTGCGGACTTTCTCAAAGACAAAACAAACAGGAAAACTGCTGTAAATGACATTCTAATATAGACATTTATTTAATGTATTGAATGAGTAATGGAATATTACTAGTGTTTTTTTTGTTGTACAGCTACCATAAAAAACATAAACATTTCAACAGTACAACTTCACCATAATAAGGCTCTGTGATATGTCATTGTTATATAATGACATTATTCTAATGCTTTAAATGTATTTTATCTTGGATGAAAACAATACTTACATAATTATTATAAACATAATTAATAAATAATACAATTTACATCAGAGAAATTGAATACAATGTTTATTTTTTACTGAACATAATTTACATCTGCATTTTGTCCTCAAAATTAGAGATGTTGAATGATTTGATGTCATGTGTTAGAAAATGAATGAACAAAGAATATTGTACCATTTGGTTGACATTTTTCATATTTTGACAATAGAACAGTAATTAACTGTGAACAGCAATTAACTGTCTAGTTTCTACAACTTTCACTCAGGAGTAGAGAAAAAAAGTCCCTTTAAACTGATGGCAATTCTAAATATCAAGTGAAATGAAAACCCACGGTTCCACTTTATATTAAGTGTCCTTAACTAACATGTACTTCCGCTGAAATTAATCATTTGTTACAATGTGCTTATTGTAAATACATATTTTACAATGTACTTAATATTGATAAAATACCTGCAATTCATTTCTGAAATTACATATATAATGATACTGTTGGCCATCCCTTACACCTGAACCCACCCTTAAACTTACCCATACCAACAAATAAGTTTACTCGTATCTCAATTCATAAGCACCAGAAGTGTTTTCATTCATCACACTTATCACATTTTTTGCTTCGTCTTTATTAGATATGCAGTGTAGATTGATGTGGTGGAATAGGGTCATTTAAAGCATAGATCTGCAACAACAAAATGTGAATAAAATGACAGGGGGTGTAAATACTTTGGCAATAAACTGTAGCTCATCTGTTTATTTGTTTTAACATGTAGTTTTGCAACTGTAAAGAAACAGTGTGGAGATACTAGACATGCTTATTCTCTAATGTTTGAGAATCAAGTACAGGTTATGTCCACCAGCGAACTTGTTAATTAAAACCGAGAAGCTACGTTTTTACATCGTTCACACTGTCACACAGTTTTCTGCACTTATTTCAACTCCAATTTTGACTAGCCATATCACACTATTTTAATTCGTATTTTCAGAAGCACTGGTACTTTGGTTGCAATTTGGTAATTAAAAATTCCCAAACTTCAAGGTAACAGCCTTTCTGCAGCATGGTAGTACAAAATACCAGGTCTATTGGGAACCTATTGATAGACCCGGCTAGCAGACTGTCCTATTCTTATTTGTGCTGCGTGAAGAGAAGTGTGTCAAAGGTTTCTATTTACAGTATGATTGTGTTAGGTTTTGAAGCCAATCATAGATATGTTTGTTGTGCATGTGTATGCAGTGAGGAGGAGTTGGAACTGCGGAGGATTTGGAGGAGTTGAATCTGCTCAGTATGCCTGAGTTTGTTCAACATGAGTTTTCAACATCACATGTTCCAGAATTTTACAATAAATATTTCTAAATCAGGGCGACGCAGTGGCGTAGTAGGTAGTGCTGTCGCATCACATCAAAAAGGTCACTGGTTCGAGCCTCGGCTGGGTCAGTTGGTTTCTGTGTGGAGTTTGCATGCTCTCCCTGCGTTAGTGTGTGTTTCCTCCGGGTGCTCCGGTTTCCCCCACAGTCCAAAGACATGCAGTATAGGTGAATTGGGTAGGCTAAATAGTCCGAAGTGTATGAGTATGAATGAGTGTGTATGGATGTTTCCCAGAGATGGTTTGCGGCTGGAAGGGCATCCGCTGCGTAAAACATGCTGCTGCTGGATAAGTTGGATGAATGAATGAATGAATCATGAAATTTAGCCACAACTATAGTAAAGTCTATAATATACAGTATAATAACATAATTTTTATTAAGTGGTCTTAACTAATTTGTACTTGCATTGAAATTAATATTGACATTGAAATTAACATTGAAATTATTCGAATGTACTTTGTTTAACTACATGTTTTTACATTATTCTTATGATTGGTTAAATACCTGCATGTAATTATTTCTCAATCAGATTCCCTTTTCTGTCATCTTGCTTACAGCCATAGTTTTAATGAACTTGAAGAAACCAGAACATATTACACCAGCATTAATCGAATTACACTGGTTACCAGTGCACCAAAGGATAGATTTTAGGATTATTTTATTAGTTTATAAGGCACTACAGAACATGACACCTTCTTACATTTCTGACTGTTTATCGAGATACAGTCCAAGCCGTTTGCTACGCTCCTCTAGCCTGGACTTTTAGAATTTCACTTTGTAAATCTGATGCGATATGGCGGCACCTCTTAGTCACTATGCTCTAAAAATTTGGAATTGTCTCCCAAATGAAGTGAAAGAATCCCCCAGCATTCATGTTTTTAAAAAGCGTGTTAAGACGCCCCTTTAAAATAGCATATGAATATAACAGTATGTGAAATGTATGCACTTTATGTGTGTGTATATATATATATATATATATATATATATATATATATATATATATATATATATATATTATATATTGTTTAGGGTGTATGCATGTACAGTGTGTGCATGTATATGCGTATGTAAGGACTATTGTGTGTGTGATTGTGTAGATCAGGCATGGGCAAACTTGATCCTCGAGGGCCGGTGTCCCTGCAGAGTTTTGCTCCAACACTAATCAGACACACCTGAACACCCTAATTAGTGTCTTTAAGATCACTAGAAAGCTACAAGCAGGTGTGTTTGATTAGGGTTGGAGCAAAACTATGCAGGGACACCGGCCCTCCATGATCGAGTTTGCCCATCCCTGGTGTAGATGTATGCATACATACATTTGTTTATTTTAGAATGTTTGTTTGTGGTTTGTGAAGCCCTTTGAGTTGCATTGTATGTAGGAAGAGTGCTATACAAATACAATTTATTATTATTATTATTATTATTATTTATAAAGTCAGAAATTTGAGAAACTTAAAGGACATACCCATAACCATGAAACCTGTCCCTAACCTTATAATGTGAAGCAAATTCGATTTAGTCTGGGACTAGACTTTAAAGGGATGGTACAACCAAAAATGAAATCATAATTACTACCAGTTGCTCCTGACAATGCACTGAGGTTTTATGAAGCAAAACGATCGTTCAGTGCAAACAAACTGAACATTACAGTACTTTTTAACCTGTTATTCACAACCTGGGCAAACTGTTTAAAGCATGTATACAGAAGTATGCACTGCAAGAGTCTCGTTGCTGTATTCACAGAGCCCTTATCCCTCTGTGTGGTAGACAGAGTGTCAGCTCACGTTTGATTTCGCACCTGTGAATACATCATTATGCATTGAGATCTTCATAGACATGCATAGAGCACTTATGTTATGTTTTCAATTCAATTCATGTTTATTTATATAGCACTTTTTATAATGTAGATTGTGTCAAAGCAGCTTAACATAGATCTAGTAAGGTCAAGATTTCAGAGTCGAAGTTCAGTTGAGTTCAGTTCAGTGTGGTTCAAATTTCACTGCTGAAAGTTCAAACACTGAAGAGCAAATCCATCGAAGCGCAGCTTCACAGGTCCTGAGCCAGTGATGATAGTGGCGAGCAAAAAAACTTTACCAGTTGACAAAGTGAAGGGAAAAAACCCTCTAGAGAAACCAGGCTCTGTTGGGCATGACTATTATTCTTCTGGCCAAACTTCCTGTGTGGAGCTGCAGTCTTGGCGCCGGAGGTTTGAGTATGTTCTTTTGATAACCAAAGTGATGGCACCTAAGGATCTCCATATGTATTTAAACACATTGTTATGCGTATTATTTAATTTATCATGTATCATTTGAAAGGTCAGCTGTTAGGTCAGCTTACCTTAAAAATAGGTAGTGCATTATTTATCTCTTATACATTCAGGTTTATAACATTTTTGGATACAATGTAAAGGGATTTTTTCAGTACCGGTAAAAAATGCATCCCTAGTTTAACAACAACAAAAACAAGTCACCTACATCTTGGATGACCTTGGGGTGATTAAATTAACAAGACATTTTCATTTTTGGGTGAACTGTCCCATAAGGCCTTGTCTGTGAAACTGTGATGAGTAGACCTCAATATGATCTGAAAACAGTAAATGAAATGGTGCTTTCTAATCCTGTCAGAATTCAGAATGACTAATGTGACTTGGAATAACCGCAAATTCAGCCATTCCAATGATTTTAAAGTTTGTGCAAAATAAAAAGAGTAATAATTTAAGTAAAAAATGTGGAATTAGTTCCTAAATGAGTACAACAAACTCTGAGGATAATAGGAGTTTTAACTCAGTCATTTGGCTTGTCTGTAATATCAGCATGAAAAAGAAAATTTGTATTCACATTATGCACAGCTTACGAATCCAGTAGAGTTGCATACAGAAACCAAGCAATAAGTGCTCCTTTTACCAATGAAGCTAAGTACACCCTGCAAAGCTTTGGGAGTGACAGCCGTATTAAAATGCGGGGCTGAGTCTAAAATTGCGATGTTTGACATTGTGATAACCATAGCAACAGACAGGTCAAAGAGTCTGACAAGTCAAAATAGATCTGTGCATGAAGTCCTGCAGTGTACGTGTAATAGACCTGCCACTTGCCACCTTCACCTGTAATGTGTTTTTTGTTTTTATTTTATTTGATTAATTTAACTTTTTAATTTTACTTAACTGAACAATATTTGAAGGTGTATTAAAGGGCACCTATCATGCGAAATCAACTTTTGGGAGCTGTTTGGACTAGGCATGGGACGATAACAGTTTACAAGGTATACCACGGTTTGGAAAAGTCAAGGTTTTTAAAACTACCAAAATTTTCTGTGTTACCCTTCCTAAGGTATGAGTAATATATTTTTATTTCCTTTTTTTTGTTGTTTTTTTTTAGGACAACAGTATCTCCAGCAGAAAAGATATACAAAGATGCCGTTTTAAATTGTAAAGAAATGTGTGTTTTGAAACTAATGAAGACAGCAGAAGTTAATGATTCATTTAAATTATTCAACCTGACATGTTTACTGCTCTAAAATATTTCAATTCGTTCACAAAATAAAATATAATGTGTTCAAGGGGGTGGGGGGGTGGGTGAGTGTGGGGGGGGGGGGGGGGGGGGGGGGTGTTGCGTATTTAACCAAGACATTTCAAAATAATATATTTAGAACAGTAATCACAATACCGCGATACCGTAAAACCGTGATATTTTTATCCAAGTTTATCATACCGTCAGAATCTTATACTGGCCCGTGCCTAGTTTGGACAGAACTGTGTGTAGATATAGTGTGTCCACAGTCATAATGGAGTGAAATAAACACAAGTCTCTTTCTTGATATTATAATAGGATCCATATCCCAGCAATTTTGAAGCGCAACTTGCCATAGTAGTGTGGTTTTCCCCATTCATTGACAGGCACATATTAACATGTCTCCATAGTAACTCGTATAATCATGTACAAAAGATCTGTTCCAACTATCTGTGATCAGCTGCTACTCAAGAATGTTTAAAAACCAGTTTAAAACAGCGCATGTTTGTAATAAAGAAAAGACAGTACTATCGCTATGTAATTCATAACTGCTGGAATCACCACAGGCGCATAGTGTCAGTACAACTATAAATGAGGACACTTCAATCACACAACAGGGGTCTTGGTTTGTGGACGAGGAATC
The DNA here is from genome assembly GCF_903798145.1 of Danio aesculapii. Classification (NCBI taxonomy): domain Eukaryota; kingdom Metazoa; phylum Chordata; class Actinopteri; order Cypriniformes; family Danionidae; genus Danio; species Danio aesculapii. Next base: position 21,556,046 of record NC_079443.1, read on the forward strand.
AAGTTTATTTTCTACAGTAGGATATCGGATATCCATACAGCAGTTTATATTAACTTATATCCTGCCACATTTGCCGTGGGTAGAAGTACAAAAATTGTGCAAAGTGAAATGTGTGTGTGTGTGTGGACTGCGAACTTTGTAATGGCATTTGTGTGTGACTCATCGTTGCAGAAAGGCTTGAATAAACTTCACAACAAATACATCAAGTAGCAATAGGGAAACTTCCTGATTCAGTCTTACTTGGTATTTTTGACCCAGAAACTGGATCTCTGCTTAATCTGTGTCTATCTGACCAGGGTTGGGCCGATAGAAGATGTCATCGTCCATTACTGATGGTTGATAGACACCACGATGCTGAGCCAGCATTGCGATCCTCCGCTCCCGTCTCAAATCTGCTCGTGAAAAAATACACACGGAGGCCCTGTTTACGCTAATATGTCTTAGTTTTTAAATGGCGTTTTAGAACGAAAACAATCCACATCCACTCTGGAGTTTCACCTAGCATTTCTGAACAGCCCTCCTGACCACACTACCGCTGAAAACGCACATCACGTGGCCACACACACACACATACTGTCATGCTCTGGAGACAGGGGGTCCAGGCAGTCACCGGGTCAGTATATTGCTTCAATCTTTCGCATTTACGCTTGTACTTAGTAATTTTAGTGAAAACTTCAGATACTGTTGGTTGATTGCTGTTGGCTGTGCACCTTTTTACCAACTAAGTTTGTCGACGACATTATAACGACACAGATCACTCTGCCTATATTCATGCCAGAGTCCCACGAAAAGTAATTGACAGGTGGTAATTTTTGTGTAACTTATCTGTTATATCATTTATTTGGTTATGGATAAAACTAATGCCATGCAGGTCAGGTAGTTGAAAGGTAGGCTACAAATAATTAATTTGTTATGAATTAATTAATCAATAAATCAATTAATTCACCGCCGCCTATGACGACGATGCCATCGTCCATCGCGATGTTTCACATTAGATATCGTACAATGCCAAATTGGTCGACATTGCCCAACCCTATATCTGACATGACGCACGTGAAAAAACACTCTTGTTAAAATTGTGGACGAAGAGAACCAGCTTATTTGCATTTAAAGGCGAGAGCTACAAAAACAGCTACAATTTCCTTACACGCCAAATTTGACATTTTCAGAGTATAATAAATGATCTGATGGGTATTTTGAGCTAAAACGTTACACATTTCTGAAGACACCAAAGACTTATCTTACCTTCTAAAAGGAGTAAAATAGGAGCCCCTTAACTTACAATTATTATTTGCATTAGTAACCAATTTCATCTGTGATTTATTTATGTATTTATTTATTTATTTATTTATTTATTTATTTATTATTATTATTATTATTATTATTATTATTATTATTATTATTATTATTATTATTATTATTATTATTTTATTTTGTATTTTTTCAACAAAAATGTTACAGTAGTTTGTTGTGTACTGTGTAAATTAATTTAATTTACACATTAAGTTTAAAATAATGCTCAGCAATGAAGGATCCCCCCCCCCCCCCCCCCCCCCCCCCCAAAAAAAAAAAAAAACAGGAATTCCAATACACTATATTTCAGAATAATAATAACACAAACCTTTCCAATTGTTATGAACAGTACTGAGGTATTTTTTAGATTTTCTATCATTTATAACGGGCTTCACGGCGGCACAGTGGGTAGCACGTTTGCCTCACAGCAAGAAGGTCGCTGGTTTGAGCCTTGGCTGGATCAATTGGCATTTCTGTGTGGAGTTTGCATGTTCTCCTCATGTTCGCGTGGGTTTCCTCCGGGTGCTCCGGTTTCCCCACAGTCCAAAGACATGCGGTATAGGTGAATTGGGTAAGCTAAATTGTCCGTGGTGTATGTGTGTGAATGAATGTGTATGGATGTTTCCCAGTGATGTGCTGCAGCTGGAAGGCATCTGCTGCGTAAACATAGCTGGATAAGTTGGCGGTTCATTCCGCTGTGGCGACCCCATATTAATAAAGGGACTAAGCCGAAAATAAAATAAATGAATGAATTATTTTATATACATGCAGAACTGTCACTATATTAAAATAACACAGAAAATGACCTCCTCGTGAGAAGCGAAAGCACGTTCCTCATGAATTTTGCTCCTATTCACTTCTAGTCATTCTTAAAGTCCTCATAATGTAAATCATTATTAAGTATTGAATTATAAGGGCACCTGTGGCTTTGTGATAACATTCAACATGCACACTAGTCTGATGGTCTAGACGGATGCATGTGCAAATCTTTTATTCATGTTAAAATGGTTGAACAATTTTATTTAAGTTACGTGGCACTGCTAAAATATTTGTGAAAATAAAAGATTAGGAATCTCACATGTACTTTTAAGATCAAGGTGACTGACTTTCCAATGCAATTGATAATAAAAATAAAAAAAGAAACAAATGAATCAAATGTTAAACATACCACACGGCGAACTGCACTGTTTGATGTAGCTGTGAAAAGCGAATGCAAGGATATTTGCTGCTTTCAGTTCATGATGACCTCTGACCATCGCCTGTAATGCAGCGAGTGAGATCAGTAACTTGGTTGTCATGGAAACAACGCTACAGGACAAGTTCACATCTCTTAAGAGCTCAGTCAGTGAATTCAAGCATCTGCACTTACACATGGATACATATGCACAGCGTGAACTTGTGCTATCTGTATACATTGTCTGTATGTTTCTATATTTAGTAAGTAGATAGAATAGCCCTGGGTAGAGCTTACATCAGCAGCACTACATATGCTATTTATAGATGCAAGGTTTTTTATATGCAATTTCCATATAGAAGTATGCTTTGTACAATATTATTATTACAATATTTATGTGAAATCAAGCTAAAGAAAATAAAGCTTAATTAGCTTATAGTATAATGACATAAGCATGACTTTATAAGAGCACAAAAATATGTAGTTTCCTTATGCGTCACCAAGATTTCAGCCATTAACAAAAATGCAAATGTATCTTAGTACTTTAGGTTTGATTGTGAAGCGTGGAGAAGCATTGGAGCAATATGATTTGAAACTGAAATCATACAGTGTCGTATTGGCTTCATATGTTTGGACAGATATGTTCGAAAATAGTGCTTTGTTCCTATATAGATGAAAAGGTTTTAAGTTATCGGATTAACGAGTAAACAATAACGCAAAAACTTGCAATATGATTCATTTTCTCATTTGTTTCTTGCTTAATTAGTTTCATTAGTAAGTGATTAGTGTATAAGTGAATTAAGTAAATGAGTCTTTTACTCTCTGATTTTCTAATTAACTCACTCATTCGATCATTTACATGCTCACTATTTATTTACCTTCTCATTTTCTTGTTTACTTGCACTTTGCATTTCACTCATTCACTTGCTCATTTACTTGTTCACTCACTAATTCACTAATTTACTCATTTACCTCCTCATTTACTTGTTCGCTCACTCACTCCATCGCTTACTCATTAGCTTATTTACTTGTTCACTCACTTTCTTGTTTACTCACTTGTTCACTCACTCATTTGCTCGTTTTCATTCATTGACATTTACTTGTTCACTCAGTTACTCACTCACTCACTCACTTGTTCGCTCACTTGCTCATTTAATTGTTCACTCACATGTCCACTCACTTGTTCACTCACTCATTTACTCTTTGCTCTTTTCCTCATTCTTTTACTTTTTCACTCACTCAATCATTCACTTGCTCACTTTTTTACTCACCTATTTATTCACATACTCATTTACTCATTTATTAATTCACTTACTCATTTACTTGTTCACTTACTCATTTAGTCATTCATTCACTCATCTACTTGTTCACCCCCTCGTTTAGTCATTCATTGACTCATTTACTTGTTCACCCCCTCGTTTAGTCATTCATTGACTCATTTACTTGTTCACTCACTCATTTAGTCATTCATTGGCTAATTTACTTGTTCACTCATTTAGTAATTCATTGACTTATTTACTTGTTTACTCCCTCATTTAGTCATTCATTGACTCATTTACTTGTTAACTTTCTCATTTAGTCATTCATTGACTCATTTACTTGTTAACTTTCTCATTTAGTCATTCATTGGCCAATTTACTTGTTCACTCACTCATTTAGTCATTCATTGGCTAATTTACTTGTTCACTCATTTAGTCATTCATTGACTTATTTACTTGTTTACTCCCTCATTTAGTCATTCATTGACTCATTTACTTGTTAACTTTCTCATTTAGTCATTCATTGACTCATTTACTTGTTCACTCACTCATTTAGTCATTCATTGGCCAATTTACTTGTTAACTTTCTCATTTAGTCATTCATTGACTCATTTACTTGTTAACTTTCTCATTTAGTCATTCATTGGCCAATTTACTTGTTCACTCACTCATTTAGTCATTCATTGGCTAATTTACTTGTTCACTCATTTAGTCATTCATTGACTTATTTACTTGTTTACTCCCTCATTTAGTCATTCATTGACTCATTTACTTGTTAACTTTCTCATTTAGTCATTCATTGACTCATTTACTTGTTCACTCACTCATTTAGTCATTCATTGGCCAATTTACTTGTTCACTCTCTCGTTTAGTCATTCATTAACTCATTTACTTGTTCACTCACTCATTTAGTCATTCATTGGCTAATTTACTTGTTCACTCATTTAGTCATTCATTGACTCATTTACTTGTTCACTCACTCATTTAGTCATTCATTGGCTAATTTACTTGTTCACTCATTTAGTCATTCATTAACTCATTTACTTGTTCACTCACTCATTTAGTCATTCATTGACTCATTTATTTATTAACTCCCTCATTTAGTCATCCATGGTCTCCCATTCTCTCCAAGTGGATGCTGCACACTGGTGGTGGAGTGGGGAGACCGCCGCTCATGATTGTGAAGCACTTTGGGTATTTGGCCATACACGATAAATGCGCTATATAAACTCATTTACCTGTTCACTCACTCACTCACTCACTCACTCACTCACTTGTTAACTCACTTGCTCATTTACTTCACTCTCTTATCCACTCACTTGTTCACTCACTCATTTATTAATCATTTTACTTATTTACCCACTTCAACACTTTCATTAACTCCCTCATTTGCTTGTTCACTCACTCATTTACTCGTTTGCTCATTCATTCACTATTTTACTTGTTCACTCACTTCCTCACTCGTTCATTTACTTGTTTACTCACTACTTTTTTGTTCACTCACTTATTTACTTGCTCACTCACGTTTCACTCTCTCATACATTTACTTGTTTACCTGCTCATTTACATCCACTCGTATATTTACTCATTCACTTGCTTTGTTCACTCAGTTGTTCATTCACTTATTTGCTCATTTATTTAATCACTCACTCACTCACTCACTCACTCACTCACTCACTCACTCACTCACTCACTCACTCACTCGTTCACTTATTCACCTACTTAATCATTTACTCACTTTTCATTCACTCATTAACTATTTACTTGATTACTTATGTTCACTGGCACATTCACTCACTCCTTCACTCGCTCATTTGTTCAATCACTTGCTCTCTCACTCTTTTGTTCATTTACTCATCCATTCACTCATTTACATGTTCACTCGCTCGCCCACTCAGTGACTCACACATTGACTGGTTCACTCACTCACTCACTCACTCACTCACTCACTCACTCACTCACTCACAAGCAAAGCTAAAATTAATTCTGATGTCATACAGATTTGGGTCTCCACCATAAGCATCTTTCATTTCCAAATATAAAGGAGTTTGCCATTGAAGAGCTTCCACTGAAGATCAATGCTGTGGCAGATCTCAGACATTTGCTTTGTGAGTTTGAAATAGCTCTGTTGCAGAATAATCCTGAGCCCTGCTGTGTTGGGTAACAAACTAGGATTTCCTCCAGCAGGGGTGTTTGTCTTCCTAGACTAACCCTTATGCCCCATAGAGCTCGATGTCTCCGGCTTTATGATGCACCTCGAGTTTTTCTTGAGCTCCGTCCAGCCATTTGTTCTGACAGCTCCCTTGTCTCGCCTTTCGCCCGTAGCGACCGTAGCGCTTTCCAGGGGCATACCGTCACACCACTCACTAAATATTTACCTCATGCTGGTTAAATATAGACAGTTCGCAAAACAGCCCATCCACGACAGGCCCCATCAACATGCCGCTGAGAAGAATGATGGATGGCCCTGTCTGAGAATTTATGACTGTCACATGTGAAACAGGAAGGAATCGAGGAAATGACTCCTGACGGAAACAGTGTGAAATGCTAAAATTCCACCACCAATGTCTGATGTGGTCCTGAACGCCTCTTTAGTGTCATATAAATGCCAAAATGATGAGACAGGACCATGGGGTGTTTTTCACAGCAGGTGGCCTTCCTAACAAAACACATTTAACTGTAGGCGACTTTTGTTTGTGGACTCCTATATGGAAAGGGCAAAAACATACAAAACAAGATGAATTATGGTTTAAGAATTTATAACTGAATTTCAGTTTAGGATTGTGGGCATTGTGCATATTTTAACTCTTCTCCTATCCTTTTATTCTTGATGCACTTCTGTCCTTGTAATGCAGTACATTCACACAAACATTTATATACTAACATGTAGGCTGAGTAAATTAAAGGAATTGTTTGGCTGAAGATAAATTTGGATGCACCGATATTCATGCATTCATTTTCCTTCGTCTTTGTGCCTAATTATCAGGAGTCACCACAGCGGAATGAACCACCAACTATTCTAGCGTATGTTTTACGCAGCGGATGCTCTTCCAGCCACAACCCAGTACTGGGAAAGACCAATACACTCTCACATTCACACACACACACACACACACACACTCGTACACTATGACCAATTTAGTTAATCCAATTCATCTATACCGCATGTCTTTGGATGGGGGAAACCAGAGTACCTGGAGGAAACTCACACGAAGACAGGGAGAACAGGCAAACTCCACACAGAAATGCCATCTGACCAAGCCGGGACTCGAAGCACCAGCCTTTTTGTTGTGAGGCGACAGTGCTAACTACTGAGCCACCGTTCTGGCCCTCACTGAAATGGATAATCCATAACTTTTTTTTATCTGGATGTCAGTAATTGATCTACAGTATATAGGCCTATAAATGCAAATATTGGTAATATTTTTGTTATTTATTTATTTTTTTATTTATTATTATTTTTTTCAAATGAAAGCAAATTGCAAACAAATGCAGTGGACAAATAAATCCGTTATTAGAAGATATAATCGTCATTAACAATATAATTCCTGTTATCAACAATTGAATTGTTGACATCAGCAATCAGCATTCTTGATATCAGCAATTCAGTTGTTGATATCAAGAATTGAATTGTTGAAATCAAGAATACTTATCCTGGAAATAAATATTCAAAATGGCTGCTTAATGGCTTCAACTCTTGACATCAACAATGTAATTCCTTAAATTAACAATTGAATTGTTTATATCATCAATAAGCCTTCTTATTATCAGCAGTTCAATTCTGGATAACAACAATTCAATTCAATTCAATTCAGTTGTTAAAATCCACAATTATATTGTTGATGTCAATAGTTGAATTGCTACTAGTAAATAAGTATTTTTTTTATATCAAAAATGTCAAAAATGTGACTAGTGAAATGTTAATTTCTGATATCATGAATGCAACTGTTACTAGAAAGAAAGCCATTTTATGTCATAAATTATATTTATAGCATAAATGCATTTCCAGATATCAGAAATAACAAATGTAACATGTCAAGAATTTACATTTTCAAGTAGTACAAGTGTAATTTTTGAAATCAGCCATTTACAAAGTGTACATTGTACAATATCGAGTCCATTCATGCCAGTTTGGAACGCAAGTCTTTTGGCAAATGTTGGATTTCTCTAAAAAGTCAATGTTTTTTTTTTTAAATGTAAATGATTTGCAGCATCCAGGATACTTTTTACATGACAGTTACACCACATTTTAAAAGTCATTATGCTTTTTTAAACATATGAAATGTAGACCTTTTTCAACCCAGGCTCATTCTGAAAATGTAGCCCTATATACATTTCTGATGAGCACCAAATATATCCCAGGATGTACCTTTTTTGCAGTTTTTGTTTTCATGAATCTGCCAGAAGCAGCCGTGTACTCTTTTTGAGATCTCAAATTTCTGCTCTTCTTGCGTAAATCCACCAAAGGCTGCTATCGACTGACTGACTAAATGATTGACTGACTGACTGATCAACTGATCAACCTTACCTAAATCCAACCAATAGTGTTTTCAAAAGCACAGATTGACCCGCCACCCCCCATTTTCCTTTTCAAAAGCAATCCAGAAAAGCCAGCTGAATTTTTCCACGTTTTCGTTTTCACGTTTACCATGTTCTCACCCTGTTATTTACTTGTTTATATTATTATTTCGCTTCTGTTTTTGTCTTACCTGCTTTCATGAACTGTTCTTCGCCAGACTCAAACTGTTGTCGTGGTCAACTTCACTCCAGGTCACAAGTCCACTGACATATGCTGCGAGCCACCAGACAAACTGGTAACAGCGGAAAAGAACTCCATATGGAGGTAAACGGTCAGCTGGATAGCGCGAAAAGGAATTACATCGCATACCGACTCATAGCATTCGTTTTAAAAAGGAAATGCAGCCATACGTAGCTCTGGCTACATAATTCATGATCTTCAGAAATGTATATAGGGCAACGTTTTCAGAATGAGCCTTTGTTGACATTCTTACATGTCAGTGAGCCATGAGTGTAACAGTTCTCAAAGTATTCTTATATCCAGCTCTCAAATACATGACATTCCGATATAACCACTGTATTACGTTATATAACCACTTCCCTTGTTGTTCTCAGTCGAACAATGTCAGAAACAGTAGCTTTCAAGAGCCAGCTGTCAATGTGTTGTACAATTCCTGACCTTTAGATTAAACCGTGTCCCTGTGTTACCCTCTAGCAGAGTGATTCCTAAAAGTGATATTTAAAAAAAAAAAAGCCATTCTCCAAATATTCACAAAGCATAAAGCCATCTAGTCTAAGCATTTGTTTAGATGCATCATTTCTCTCTGAGATTCGGAGACACAATGACCCACCTATCAGGAGACTCTACATTTTAAAGGTTGCATTAAAGGGCAGAGCGTACTGTTACTGGCCAGTCTTTGTGTGTTTGGGGGGAGCTGGGGGTTGGTATCGACAGATCCTCTAACTGATGTCTCCAAATCCTCAATGAATAATTCATTTTGTGTGCAGGGGACAAGATCCCTCGGCTGAGCTTTCATCTCCAAGACTCCAGAGTGACCCGTGTCACAGTCCTGCAGAGTTCATTTCTCCTCTGCTCCCAAAGTCAGCCGTGTCACCTCCACACTGAAATGTTCACTTATTAAAGTCTTGGAACTAACACCGCCTCGTTTCGGGATGACAATGAGTTATTGATATTTTAAGCAGTGTAAACAGCGCGCTTCGTACTGTATGAAGATTGATCTCGCATTAAACGTGATGTGACAACATGACGGCTCTTCATACGCAGCTCGCTAATTCAGCTCATTTGAAATGATAACGTTTTTGCTCCTGGCTGACACTCGTTAATTATTCTAAAAGCTCTGTTTTGAGTTTTCGTTTTCATAATTGACTGGCAGAAAGTGCAGAGTTTACGTCTGGAACTTCTAGCGTGTGATCATGGCCTGTCTAAAGTCGTGTTTTATTCTCCTTGTAGTTTTTAGTCTGTGCTGATTTTCGACCTTTCACGCTTGGTACATTTGTTTATTTATCTTAACGGCTAGAGAGACTGATGTGCTTGACCTTTCGCTTTGATGAAATGCTATTTGTGCAGCTACAGCTAAAAGCCCCTTTGGAGGTTATCGTGTTTGTATATTGTTGGATAATTGACAGCCATGCAACGGATACGATTGACTTTTGCCGCGGAATTTCACCTTTTGTTTATTGGGATAAATGAGGTGGTTAGGGTGTGTGTGTGTTTTTGATCGAATCTCTAATAGCGCTATGCTAATGTTGCATAGGGATCGACATTAATGATTGTTAACTTGGCCGTGTGACACATAAGCATGAAAAGGCAGCTCTGCATGTTGTGTGACCAAACGCCATGGTGCTTAAGGCTTATTTCATCATATTTGGTATGTATTGATCAATTTTGTGATTTCATATGTGAATGAATAATAGATTGTAGTGAATTTAGAACAGTTAGAACACACTAGTTGTGTAGAACTAGTGCTATCGATACTCTCTGTGTGTGTGTGAGTGTGTGTGTATATGTACTACTAAGGTACCACATTTTACTATTTAAAGGTTTGTAATTTGATTCTGGAGGTCAAAAAATTGTATTCAAAAACTAAAATTTGTATTTTATTTTCATTCATTCATATTCTTTTTGCCTTAGTCCATATATTAATCAGAGGTCACCACAGTGGAATGAACCACCAACTTATCAAGCGTATGTTTCACGCAGCGGATGCCCTTCCAGCTGCAACCCATCACTGAGAAACACCCATACACTCTCATTCACACACATACACTATAGCTAATTTTGTTTATTAAGTTCACCTATAGCGCATGTCTTTGGACTGTGGGGGAAACTGGAGCCATCCTGCCGCCTAGTTTTATTTTATTTTATTTATTTATTTATTTTTTTTAGAATGAGGTGCTGATTCTCCCAGTACAAAAGTTTCACTCTTTGCATTATCAAACACTATGCTGCTAGTGAGCGTAAAGAGCTTCAGGTGTTTAATGAATGATCATAGGTCACATTATCTCAATGTGAAATACAGTGGATGCCTTAATTACTATGGGTACTGTTGTCATCTCATGTGAGTGGCACAAGTGTATACCAATACAAAATGCAGTTACGCAGAGTGCTATAAAAAGTGCAAGTTTGAAGATGTTAATGGAAGCCATTCAGTCATATGGACAGTTTGTAAACATTCAGGATGCGCGTGCAGCGAGGTTGCAGAAAAAAAACAGGAGCACTAGCATTTACAGCGAGGGAATGACATCCGATGCGGTACAGAGTTTGTTGTTGTATTAGAGAAGTTATATTTATTACATATTATATATATATATATATATATTATTTACATAATGCTTTCAGCGTATTTTAACAGCTTGTCACCCAGTGATGAGCAGTTATACAGCAAAATTAACATTAATGTAAGCGGCCTGAAATCTGACAGGTCCATTTGCAATAGCACCCTCTCAATCAATATTGGATAAGACGAAATGGCCAAGCATCCAGCCCCAAATATGCAACTATCTCATTGAAACTCCAAGTGATTTTACAAGAGAAAAGTTAAAGGCCTACAAGTCTTTGGATGCCAACAATTTTGTTCTGTGTTGTCATGTGCAAGAAATAATATTCCATGATTGTACCAGATCTGAATCTGTACCAGATTCAAAACTTTGTAGGTTCTGCCTATAGCCAAAGACCAGGAAAGAAGACAAAGCTTTACAAGGCCGGGGTAATCATCAACTAGCAAAACAATTGCATTCTGACAGTGAACTGCACTTGTATGACAGGGTATGTGAACTTAGATTTTTACATTTTCATTCTAAGCATTCAGTGTCCGCAGTTTAATTATCCATATTTAACTGTTTTTGCTGAAATCATTGCTGCAGTCAAAAACAAGTAATGTGTACCTGATATAACATGAGAACTGCAGAGTCAAGCATTTTTAATTAGGTCCTCTCTCCATTCAGCTCTTATGATGGCTGTTAGCCAAAGACGTCTGCAGTTGGCATTAAAAGCAGTGTTGTGTACGGTAAAATTTAAGTTTTTTATTTATCGAATTTGGCATCCTACCGAACAACACGACATGTTTGCTATTGCAACCGTTTTTTTTGTTTTGTTTTTGGCAACCGCTATGCGCGGTTGAACCAGTGTGACGTCATGTGTGACGTAGGTTGGTAATTACCTTGGTAATTCCCTTATACAGTAAGTTATAAAGAATCAAATAAACAATTTTACTGTGTGTATTGTAAACTAACTAAAATTTAGGACAAAACACTTTAAAAAATATTAATGGCAGTGGTTCATCAGTTACTAATGTATTCTACAGCAAAATTGGTCAGTAGACATCATGGTTTCCGATACATTCGTTCTTCCATGGCAAGGCGCCACACCAAAATTCATTCCCGCCACGACTACATTACAGCCTCTCATTCAAAACATTCAGTTGTTGTTGTTTTTTAGCGGATTATAATTACACCAAAACATATTAAACTGTAAGTGAATTATAACAGACTGAACTTTTCTGTAATTGTAGTTGTGCTGTGTGTTATTTGTTTAACCCTTTAAGGTTACATGCTGACTGACTGAATGACTGACAGGGCTGCGCGATGCGTGAGGCCAGGAAACACGAAGTAGCTTTCAGTTAGGATGAACACAGTTTCCATAATTATACTTTATATATAGATAAAGGTGTATGTTCCGCTTTTAGCTGGAGTTTATGGCCGTCTCACTTTACTTCAGGATGCATCAATGCCGTTCTGTAGCTCTATTTGAGACATTCTTAAATATTCCTAGCAAATCTAATAAATGTTGGAAACATACTCTAATAATAACGTAATATTAATGCATTAAATTGCACTTCAGTAGAATTTATTTAAGAGTACACAAGAAAATCTGCGCTTGAGCAGCGTATATTATATATAGAGAGAAAATTGGCATGCAAGCAAAGAGATTTGCATGCTCGTATTACATGAATGCGATCTCGACTTGTAATACTGCGCTCTAAACATTTTGTTTTTGAAATAATGCCATAGGTAGTTGGAAGATCTGCATAAAAGGCCTGCCACCACAACTGGAAAAAATCCTAGAGGAAACACTGTATATGCATTGCATTAGTTATTTTAAAATGATTCAAAATTTGTTACAAGAAGTATCAGCCCCCCTCATTTCCTCTTAACTGGCAATCAATATCACTGTAACATTCATGCCTACAAATACATTTTCCTAAAAATAAAAGTAAAAAAAAATGCAACAGATGAGCCATTTTATATTCTTATTGTGAAGAACAACTTAATAATCAAAGTTTTTTTGATTAAACAATTTCCTAACTGTAATAAACCTGGAGTTACCTTTATGTTTAAGCTTTTTTTAAACCAGCAGTAAAGACACCATAAATACAGGTTATGAAAAACAACTTCAAAGTTAAACATATAAAACATTTTAATGAGCAGCCAAACTACTGAATGCACCTTTCATTTAATGCTGCTCTTATGTCCTTTAACTGATTAATGATGCCGCTCTTACAATGTCCCCGAGTTTGTCCTCAGTTTAGATTACCATCTTTTGTGTTGTGCAGAACAAAAGGAAATCATACACATTTGAAATAACAAGACCGTGAGTAAATGATAAAAGAATGTTCATTTTTTGTGCACTCTTTAAGTTAAGTCCAAGTACTTTAGCAAAATCTAAAAGTCGAGTACAATACCTCCACTACTTTGAATGCAAATGAAATCACTGTTATTCAAAAAAAAAAAGCATCTAAGGCAGCACATTACAGATTCACTTAAGACATTAGAAAACCTCTTAACGTGGAGCCATTAGTTTGCATTGTCTCATGAAGATCTTCGGTTAAGACTATTAATTTATTTTTTGAATGATATTTTGTAGGAGAGCAATGGATCACCTCCATTGGCGTTTCACTGTGGTTCAGCTCGAGTGCTTGGCTCATTCCATGCTTGAGGAGCTCCACTCATGCAGGTGTGAGTAACAGCGACTTGCACATTTACTGCTGCTCAGTGTCTCATCTGGGATTCGATTCATGCGTCTTTGTGATAATCTCATTATATCTCCTCTCGGAGCGTCTGAGGGGAATGTAATGTGGCAGACACGATCACACACAGGGGGCGTTCGCTGACGCCTCACCACCACCGCTTCACGCCCCCTTGGGAAATTGTAATCAAACTTTTGCCGCTCCTTGGTTTTATTGCCGAATTGTCGCAGCTGCACAACACACACGTCCTTGCTTTGATCCAACAGTATAAATACTAATCTGTGTCGTCACCTTTCTAATTGCTATTCACCGTGAATCGCAGGGAGGAGGGTATTTACTGCCGGACTGAACATGGCAAGGAGGCAATTATCAAAACAGGACGCCGTCTAAAGGGGCAGTGAACCGTATACAATGCAAAGGTCGATTTTGTGTGTTGTGAAGTCGCGCAGTGACTATGAGTGAAATAACTCATAAATAGGGCTCTTGGGGAGTATTGTCAGGCTTCAGTCAGACCCCAGGCCACTTGTCAATCTGATAGAGTCCCACCACACACACTCTTGGAGGTGAGGGTGTGATGAATGCTGGGTGTCGGGGCTGTAAAGTTTTATGTGGCGACTCTGATAATGTGATAATGGAGTGGCTGTCACTTATGAGTGCGGCTGCGCCACAACGCTTAGTGTTTCACAATAGCTGACAGGCATGAGGAGATGTCAGTCATTGTGCAAAGACAAGAGATGTTTGGATCTCATCCATACTGTCCATACAGTGGATTTTGTTTTATACTGTATGTGTGTGCTTGGTGAGGATGTTGACTGTTTTTTTTTTTTTGGTAACACTAGAATAATGTGTTTAGAATGAGGGACTATTAATTTATTTAATAATACTAAAATTACAAACAATTAGGATATATTCAAGAGTTCACACTTAGATAATGCTCGACTATGATAGCAGGTTTGGCATGCTGTCCCGGAAGAGAACCCTGAGCTCGGAGATAGTTGAGCCCAAGGTTCCAGCCTGGTCAATGAGCATTAGGAGGTATACGAGATCAGGTATTTCTCAAAAAGCCCCCCAGTTCGATTTTTACCTATACTTTGGTTAACATGGTGGTTCTAATTGATTCAGTATGTATGTATTAAGTGCTTGTGACTGTTATTACAATTCGCTTATGTACATGTTTTTAGACTCTGGGTAGAAACCGGAGTACCCGGGGAAAACCCACACAAACACAGAGAGAACATGCAAACTCCGCGCAGAGAGTACAAACTGACTCAATTAGAACTTGAACCATTGAGCCACTGAGCCGCCATGTCACCCGATCATAGAATTGAGGAGAAGGGAAGGATAAGGTTGGGTTACAAACCGAAGATAGGGGGAATGAAGTTTAGGCAGGATATTTCTAGCAGTTTTGGAATGATCTGATAGGCTAGCTAATGATTAGCGATAAGGATCAGTTGAAGCTGATCATTTCACGTGCTCCTCTCAAAATTAGTTTGTGAAACTTCACTCAGTAACAATTAGTGTAGTACAATGTATTTATTACAGTGTTTATTCAACTTTGTTAACATTAGTTCATGCTATTTACTTTAACGTTAGTTCATGTTAACTCACAGTGCAAAAACTAATGTTAACAAGCACTACTTTGGATTTTAATAATGCTAGAGTTAATGTTGAACTATGATATCAATAAATGTTTTACAATATTATTCATGCTAGTAAATCCATTAACATTAACTAGTGGGCCATTATCCTAAAGTGTTACCAGTTTGTTTGTTTTTGTCATAAGGTTTGCTTTGTGAGTAGTGGTTTCAAAGCAGCTTCAGGAAAGTCATGAGACTAATATTTAGATGTCTTTTCGTCTAACGGAATGTTCACAGAACATTCCGCAACATTCCTTAAAAGTTGTTGAAATGTTAGCAATAGCATGTGACATTATTAAAATAATGTTATTTGAACATTTTTGTAACAGTGATAGAAAAACGTTCTGAGAATATGAATACAATGTGGATGGAATGTTCTTAATAAACGTTTTAAATAACGTTCGGAAAACACTAAAATAAAATCAGACTGAAATTTTATGAGAATGTTGGGAATAACCAAAAAATAACATTGCTCCATTAAATAACTGGATATTTTGAACAATACAATATATTATGTTATAATATGTTATAGAACTTAAAGGGAATGTTAAAGGGATCTTTCGTTCTTTCTTTATTTTCTTTCTTTAATAAGGTATATATTTTACAAGACCACTTGGAACTGACTTAAAAACAGACAAAATGATTCCTCTCAATTTGACATGCAGTATGTTTTATTCTTATTAATGTGTGTCATTACTGAGAGGATCCAGGAAGATTTGCATGTTTTATAATTGTAGTTCATGAGTCTCTTGTTTTTTCCTGGGCATTTAAGGGTTCCACTGTTCTTTGTTAATGTCCTGCACATTCTTTAATATTTCAGCATCTTCTGGATATTTGAACCCTGCAGAATGCAGAAGTGAAACATTGTCATTTTGATTTCAGACAGAGGCAGTCATAAAACAATAACTCAAACTGATAAAAACGAAATAAATGAGAATGATTTAAAAAAAATGAGACTAAAGTGAACAGAATGTTATTCTCCACAAGTCAATCATGATTGACATATTTTGAGTTTAAAAAAAAAAAAATTATTAACATCATTCATCTGGTGGGTTGGCAAACATGTCAGCAGATTTCTTTAATGCTGTTAAAAGTGGAAAGAACTTTGAATAATTATAGTAAGGCATTATTTAAAACCATAAAGTGTCCACTTTTATGTGTGTACATTCACAATAGCAACAAAACAGTGTGCTTTTGTAAAATAAAGAAAAACAACAGGGTGCATTTTCTGCTTTCTCAGTCTCTGTGAATTTCTTTCTGAAACTGATATTTATGAGTGGACATGAATGTTGTGTGTTCTCCAGCTTGCCGGAGTACTGCCTGTCCCATACAAGCACCTTTTCACATATTTACAAGCTCTCCAACGTTCACCTACTAACTTCATTGAATAGTTTGGTCGATGGACAAAATGGAGAACAGCAGTGGGGGAGCTGGTCAGATGAAGGCCGGTCAGGTCACCTGTCAATCAAACTCCTGGTAAAAGGGCCACTTCCAGATAATAAAAAAAGGTTTACGCCCCCTAGCACTTAATGTTTTGCGCTTCATTCTTGAGCTTCAATCAATGGTTTCACCTTTGAAATAGTTGATTGTGAGTCCCTCAACTGGACTCTGTGATAGATGGATCTCA
This sequence comes from Danio aesculapii, assembly GCF_903798145.1. Lineage (NCBI taxonomy): Eukaryota > Metazoa > Chordata > Actinopteri > Cypriniformes > Danionidae > Danio > Danio aesculapii. The sequence continues at coordinate 21,573,040 of NC_079443.1, forward strand.
TTCTCTGTTGGAAAGGGTTAAAATATGCTGGATAAAGTAAAAAGATGCTGGAAAACCAAATAATGCTTAGAACTGGATGATTTTCAGTGGACCGTTTAACTGCTCAGGACAAACGAGACTCATAAACTGCTTTCCCAAAATGTAAAAATCATCTAGGATTGTCCACATACCAAATACAGTATTAATAAAGTAAATGTAATCTTTTATGACTCCAGTTGTTTGTGTAATATTTACAGCTTTTTATATAGAGAGTTTACAATGCAGCGTAAATTGTACAGTGTATTACAAAGATGTTGAATTTATTTTTTACTCTTTGTTTTAATGACAGGAATTAAAATAGTTTTTTATATAAACCATTATAAGCATTATAAGTAACTGAGCTAACCAGGCATGTGTGATGTGAAAATCACAACCTTGCAAACTTTGATTTGAAACCACCACAAGTAAAAAGACAGCTGATTAGGTATACCTAATGGACACCATTTTCATCAGCTAATAAGAAATAGTTTAATATATTAACCATTTTTTTACTTAATTGGATTAGTGACAAATCTTCATCACTTAAAGGTTGGCACAAGATCATTTTTGAGTTGAGCCCCCCCCACACACACACACAAAAACAGAAAAATTTTCAAAGTTTTGACTCCGTATTTGGGTTATTTGGAACCTAGTCATTGCCCTATCGTGCTAAATAAATATTCTAACTGTATTATTATCTGAAAAATAAGCAATGTATTGAGCATTTTTTTTCTAATCTGTTTTACTTGGGGTAGTTCTATATATAATCTGAGCTTTTGTTTCCTCTTTTTTTTTCCTCCCTTTTTTTATGTTGATATTTTTTCTTTGGGTGTTTTTTTATTTTAATTTTTTATAACTTTTTAGGGGTCTTCACCTTTAATTTGGACTGGACAGTGGAGGTTACAGGCAGGAGAGTATTGGGAGCAGCGAGAGGGGAAGGGTCGGCAAAGGACCCTGAGCCAGGAATCGAACCCGGGTCACCGCGAGCACCAGGGTGCTATATGTCAGCGCACTTAACCACTAGGCTAATGGTGCAGACTTTTGCATGTTTTTTGAAGATATGTTGTTTTGTCATGTATTACTGTGAAAATCCAGCCTGATCTCATGAGAAAACGTAGGTATTTTACGTTTTGTCAGTTTAGTGGCTAATTCGTATAAATTCGTTTGAGTTTAGTGGTACAAAATTGTACGATTTTTAAAAAGAAGGCGTGGCACCGAACCCCACCCCTAAACCCAACCGTCATTGGGTGATGAGCAAATCGTACTAAATTGTACGAATTATATCGTATGAATTCATACGAATTAACCACGAAAAAGTTACGAATTGCCATGAGATTGTGTTGGAAGATCCAATAAACATAATTATAAAAAAGTCAGCTGAAATGACACACTGTAAAACCCGATAAGTTAACTCAAACTGCTGCAAACTATTTAAGTTTTGAAACAAAATGGTTTGAGTACTGTAAACTTATATATTGTGTCACATACACATATATCATTTGTGTTGATATCATCAAACTTTTAGAGTATTAGTAACTTAATCATTTTAAGTTTAGTTATCAAATTACTATTAGTTCAATTAACTTAAACAAATTAAGTCAAAACAACTTAATAGCTACTCAAATGATTTAGTATTCCTACTAGCATTAGAGTTCATTCATAACTCGTTCGATTTGAGTTCTGCTTAAAAGAATTAGTTTATGAGTTACCATAACTCTTTTTAAAGGAGTCAAAGTAAATTTAAAAAAATCATAAGTTAAAATAACTTATTACATTTAGTGATTTTTCTCTGTTAGGTTTTGCAGTGCAACATCGGGGTCAGTAGAAGATGTTCTCTCGTTAGTAGCCAAATGGGATGTGAATAGGAATAAAAACTAGATGTGACACAGTTAGAAAGATAATTCCACCCACTTTAGGCAATACTAAACTTCATTTTCTGAAGTTGATCAGTTCGTCATCAGTGCAGCCAAGCAAAAAAGAGGTTATCCTGTGTCAGACCATGCCACACAGTGAAAAACAGCTTGTGGTTTTATTTGATATATTTTCAGAAATTCCACTATTAAACATGATTGATTTATAAATAAGTTGAATTAATGCAAACACAAGTTCAACAAAAGCATATACAATTAATTTAACAACCTTGGAGTGAAAAACAGGTTTCTCTGTATGGGTTTAGTAGTTATTTAAAAAAAAAACTAATGAATGAATGGAGTGAATGGAATTTGTTACTTCTGGAACCTGACTTCTGCTTGATATTCTCTTGTACATACAGTAGGAACGGCACTACTAATTGCTAGACTGTGGTCTTAAGACAGGCAAGTTTGGAAAGAAAGGCCAAACATTTCTTTTTTTGAGTTTGGGGTGAACAATTAGGGCAGAATAACAGCATATTTGCATTCAACAACCCTCAAAAGGCCACAGTCTCAGTTAACAGCACCCAATTACAGGGGGAAAATGTGCCTTTCACTTTTGGAACAGAGCTAGGGCTTTGGGAGTGGTTGAGGATATTAGACATTAGAGATATTAAACCATGATAAAGCTCCTAAATCTGCCATTTTCATCAGCAGCGCATAAGAGAATGGGAGGTGTGAGCAGCATCTGTTCTTAATCAAAAGCTCGGCGGTCTCGCCTGAATGAAATGGCATTACGTAGGCTGCATGATAATGCTGCTACCCCCTTGCAGCACGGACCGGCTCTCAATCAATAACCGCCACCGCAGTGAGGGCATAAGCCCATATTCTCTATGCATCGATTCTTAATGGATTATCATTGCTGATAGTTTACTGCTGGGGATTTAGTGTTTACTCCAGTAACATGTCCCAGTCCCATTCCATTTTCCCCCCTCCTTCGACTCTCTTCGTCTCTCTTTTACAGGGTCTGTCGGTTTTAGTCTCGGCTGCTCAGCTGTTTGTGTTTAAAAGGTTGCTGTCCTCTTGGGGGCGACGCTATTCCTGTGCATCAGATTTCTCCTCTAAACTGTCTTTCTTTAGCGATCACTGGGGAACCTGGAATTTATCTCTCAGAGATAGAGAGGAAAAGAGAATGAGGAACTGGGCACCAGAGACAAAAAATAGATACATGCTGTGGTTCAAAGCTTATTCGCTGCATGCCGTCTACGTGGGCAGCTGTCTTCCATGGGAATGTGCTATAACCGTTAAAATGTTATTAAGGGGCGAATTTTAAACACTCAAGTCTCCATGGCACATAAACAGCACTTTGCATGAGAGACATGGATTGCGATTGATTTTGGATAATTATTGATGTTAGCAAGTTGCTAATGATAATAGTGTGTACTTTAATTATAATGTCAATTATAATGTTTTTTAGCGAATTAAAGGGTATAGCATTTGGAAATTAAATAACTGGACCAAAATTTAATCTGTGCTCACAAATGATTTTTACATTAACATGTTGCTTAGCTGACAGCACATATTATATATTGAATAAAGCAAAGAGTTTAAACTCTGAACAGTTTTTTATTGATTCTTCTTCAATATCAATGGAAATTCACTTTGCTGTTAACATAGTGGTTTGTAATCGCATGACAATTATGTTTTCATCCATATAAGCCATGGTTTGTACACTGTAAAACCCGGAAGCGTTTAAGGAAACCAATTGCAGCAAACCACTTGAGTTTTGAAACCAAATCATTTGAGTACTTATTGAGTACTCTATTTAGGAATTATTAGCCACCCTGAATTATTAGGCCCCCTGTTTATTTTTTTCCCCAATTTCTGTTTAACGGAGAGAAGATTTTTTCAACACATTTCTGAACATAATAGTTTTAATAACTCATTTCTAATAACTGATTTATTATATCTTTACCATGATGACAGTAAATGTTATTGTACTAGATATTTTTCAAGACACTTCTATACAGCTTAAAGTGACATTTAAATATTTAACTAGGTAAATTAGGCAGGTTAGGGTAATTAGGCAAGTTATTGTTTAACGATGGTTTGTTCTGTAGACAGTCGAAAAAAAAAAACAGCTTAAAGGGGCTAATCATTTTTAACTTGAAATGGTTTTAAAAAAAATAACAACTGCTTTTATTCTAGCCGAAAACAAGTAAGACTTTCTCCTAGAAGAAAAAATATTATCAGACATACTGTGAAAATTCCTTTGCTATGTAAAACATCATTTGGGAAATATTTGAAAATTTAAAAAAAATCAAATGGTGGGGGGTGGGGGGAAAACTGAATATTTTAAGTTCAGTTTTCAAATCTGTATGAGTTCAGTTAACTTAAACAAATCAAGTCCAAACAACTGTATAGCTACTCATGCAGTTTGAGGAAACCAATTGCGGCAAATGGTTTAAGTTGACTGAACTCAAATGAATAAAGTAGTCAACTTTGAATGGTTTGCTGCAATTGGTTTCTTCAAACCATTTGTGTAGCAATAGAGTTTGGATTTAATTCATTCTATTACCTGAACATGTACACTGTAAAACCCAACAGTCAACTTTATTAAATGAAATGAGTGTAGTTAACTCAAAATTGACTGAAAGTTAATTCTACTCATTGAAAAAGAGATTTTAACTTAGTGTTGAAGGTATTGAGTTAATTAAAGACCTCATTACTTCAGCTTAAATGGAGTAAGTTCATAGTACTCACATAGATTAGTTTTTTAACTCAAATGGTTTGTTGCAATTGGTTTTCTCAAACAGTTTGAGTTGCCTTAACTTATTGGGTTAGTCAGTTGGTTTGAGTTATCTTCATTTATTGTGTTTTACTGTGCTCAAATTGCTTCGTTTACTCAAATGGATTAAGTTTGCAGTACTCATAAGCATTAGTTTTTGAACTTAAATGGTTTGTTGCAATCGGTTTCCCCAAATGGTTTGAGTTACCTTAACTTTTTGGGTTTTATAGTGAACATAAAGCACAATCTAACATGTAGACAAGAAATTACATAAACAGGAGGCATTTTAAGACAAATCCATTTAAATAAGCATATGCAAAACAATCATGTATTAAACAACTGACCTGTAGATTCAGACCAGATATAATCAATCAACCGGTGTCAACATAGTCTATGTCAGGGGCATAAAACAACTCAAAAACCAGAGTTTGTGCAGAACTTTTATATGAAAACAACAAAGATGAACAAAAATCCGATAAACACCTTTAAAAGATCTGCTTTATATACATTATGAATCATAAAAATCTTATAGGCATATTGCCAATGACTGTTAGGAAACGCATAAGTATTGCAGATGAGTAAATGCTTTTTTAGTGTCATCTTATACTGTGTTGTCATGTCTTTTCATTTTTGCATGATATACCAACCTGATCTCACGAGAAAACGTAAGTATTTTACGTTTTGACAGTTTAGTGGCTAATTCGTACGAATTCGTACGAGTTCAGTCGTACGAAATGGTACGATTTTAAAAAGGAGGCGTGGCACCTAACCCCGCCCCTAAACCCAACCGTCATTGGAGGATGAGCAAATCGTACTAAATTGTACGAATTAGATCGTACGAATTCGTACGAATTAGCCACTAAAAAAAAAGTTATGAATTGCCGTGAGATTGGGTTGGATATACAATTCACATCACCTTAATTCTTAGAGAGTCTCAGACTATTAATTCAATGATTTGTTCTCCCTAAACCCTCTTTTCTAAGAGCCTACTCTGCACTGACTTAATGAAGATGGAAGTCAGTGGCTAACAGACGAAAGAAAGATTCTTTTAACAAAACTACCAGGGAAGGAAAAGCCAGCAAAATTAACCAAAATGTTGACAGCGATTATAAAAACCAAAGTGTTTGAGGGCAGTTCAGAGTAGAGGTTCTTGGAGAGCCATTGAAGATCATTGACTGACATTATGCAAATGTTTTAGGAATCTAAATGCATCACTTATTTAAGGAAACTTAAATTGCTGATGGCTCATTTAGGCAGATCAGAATCAGTTTTTTCTTTTAGAAGACAATAACATTGTTGTGCACTTTTATTATTCAAACTTGGCAGATTCACAAACAGCTTTCAGACTGCATGAAAGCTAAAATAAAGAGCGTTATGGCTGTATTATTATTATTATTAATATTATTATTTTTATAAATACATTCGTTATCATTTCTGTGATACCTTTTGAAATACTCTTTGTATCTGGTGCTTTAAATTGCCTAAAATGATCACTGTTCTTTTTATGAGAGAGCAGCAGAGGTGTTCGGAGATGGCTAGAGGAGGAGATGACTCTGTTCTGCAGACTGAACAGCAGCCAACAGGGTGTTTTCTCTAGGCTTTTCAGCTTCCCTGTTGCCCTTTTGTACCCATCACTTCTCGCTAACATTCTCTCATTTGCCTCAGTCCTTGTCCCTCAGTCAGCCATTACAATAGTAATTATGGCCGACAGCTATTTTTTAGTTTCTTTTGTTGATGTGCAAGAACGTTGGTTTGCCCTTTGCTGTATGAACACGAAATGGTGAGGAAAGTGCGGAGCAAGCAGTAATGGGCTGTACACTTTTTTTTTTTCCCCCGCTATCTTCTTTCGTAAGGGGCTGGAGAAAAGCATATTATTTCCAGGCCATTAGCAGGCACTTGTAGCTGTTCTTTGCTCTATAAAGTATTAATGCAGGTGAAGCCGCATTCTGATGGAGCTGAGAGCCATGGATTTGCAGCACTAGTCTGGTTTAGCGTAGATGCGCTCTTTGACTTGAGCACCTGGATTTTTGTTTCTCTGAAGCTGCTGGTGGGAAAATACAGTCCAGCTTGTCTTTGCTTTTGTGTTACTAAAATAAATCCAGCCTAGGAAAAAGCCTTGTTGGAAAAATGTAGGCTGAAGTCAAAAAATTTTTTTTTCCAAAATGACAAAAACACACTTGAACATACCTAAAAAGACATTTGGCATTGTGCAAAATCAATGCATGTTAATGTCAATCACATAACCAACTGCATATTGATGACATATTCTAACATGGTAGTCGTATTATATAATTTATTAGCTGGTTTTTTGTTTTTTTTTTCAGCTTGAAAATTGACGAAGTCTATTGAAAGTCCATAGAGTTTTCTGAGTTTGGTTTTGTTAATACTGGGGCTGGAGTAGCAGGGACAAGTACATTGTCAATAACGTCAGTGATTATAGCAACGATAATAACAACAAAAGATTATTTTTGTTGTTGTTGTAAAATACTTTTTGGCCTTACATGACCTTGTAGTTGTTTGCAATAATATGTGATCATTTCTGTCAAAGCATAAACTTTATATTCTAGAGAGTAGAAATGATAAAAAGCACTGCAATTAGACAGCTATTGCTACAATTATGAAAACGGCATTGTATTCCAAATCAACTGTTAATTTTAGCCTTTAACATTAAGTGTGGTTTACTTATAAACTAATTTTGAGAGTATCACATGCTTATGATTGACCACAGCTGGTCCCGCATTAGCTAACACATGATTCACCAATCAGATGATTCAAAAGTCACTATAAATAGCCAGTTTCTTACCTCAATTATCTTCATCTTGAAGAATCTCCCCTTCCACCCCTACTCCTCCCCCTTTTCCTAGATAGGGTGGCCCAGTGGTTAACACTGTTGCCTCACAGCAACAATGTCACTGGTTCTTCCCAGTCACTGTCCTTACCAGGCCAGTCTCTGTGCAGACTGTACATGTTTTAACCATGCTCGTGTGGGTTTCCCCCAGGTTCCCAGGTTTTCTCCCACCATCCAAAGACATAAGTGAATTGACAAAACCAAATTGGCACCATAGATGAGCTCTTAGTCAGCAGTATATCTCTCCATAGCAATTTCTAATTTGTTATTAGCTATAAATAAGCAGGGGAGTTCTCGAGACCTACCTGAGCTGAAACTCCCATCTCACCCTTTAAATAGGAGGGAGCCCAGGATCGAGGATCTTCTGAGCTCAGGGCTCTCAGCATGCCAAACACACTTTATTATCCATCATCAGCTAAGTGTGAACTCTTGAAAGTAATGATCCAATTTACTGTATTTTTTTTTTTACACAGTTAGACAATTCTTGCTGTCTAGTGTTTTAGTTGAATCAAATGAACTTTCCCATCTCAATTTACATAAGTCCAACTGACTAACAAACTTAATATTTTAAAATAAATAAACAAAACACTTGAAACATGATTCATTTATTACAATGAAAGTAACGTAAAACCTCTTTTGTCTTGACTATTTGTGTAAATATATTTTTTACAGTGTATAGTGTTCAACATTAGTGAAGATTTTATTTTTTGGGATTTTTATTTATTTATTTTTTTACTTGAAATGTGCTTCACCAACCAGATCTAAATAAATCTATATTACAGTTTATTTAATCCATGTCACAATCAAATAACATGCTTCTGAATAAATATCTAATAATGAAATTTGTCAGTGCCCAGACAAAATAAAAATTCTAGTCATTGTAGCAGTTGGCCTATTGATGAGTTCTGATGAGGAGAGAAACGGGAAGGAGATTGATCCAATCTATTGACTCGACATTTATTAAAAAGCCATTTTGACAACCGTAAGTGATTTCCTTTTCTTATCATTTAGAAGAGGTATAACTCAGGATTCCAACAAACTGGAAAAGCTGAAGAATTGATTAAAATCTACTGATTAGTAAAACAAGGTGTAGTAGATTGTTGGTTCCCTGAGGAACGTTTAACATCCATGCAACCTTTTTATTTCCCGAAAGGTTCTTTGAAGTGGAAAGGTAATTTACACTATTTAAATGTTCGTGAAAAAAAATGCTTTTCTTAAACATGATTAACTGGTTCTTCTGTGGCATCATTTATTTCTCTTTTACTTTTAAGAGTGTTGATTTAATTGATTATCAAAATAATTGTTTGCTCCAGCTCTAATTAACACTTTCGGTTTAGTGTTGTGTAATTAGCACAATTAATCTATTAGTGGCTCTCTTTCCCATTTACCTTCTGAATTGATGTGATGAGTACAACAACTGAAAAACTGTTCCCAGATTCATGCTAATATATTCTGGATTTTAGCTTCACTGATTGTGTTTTCACTTTCAACGCTTGGTGAAATGTGCAATAAGCAAAGTTCTGTTGTTTTGCAGAAATGATGCCACAGATATTTTCTCAGTTGGCTAGTTAAGTTTAGTAAAATTACTGAAAGTTAAGATTTGGATTATAAACACTCAAGAAATTTGGTTTGCTGTATGTTAAAAGTACTTAAACAACTTTAAAGAGCTGAAACAACACAATTCATGAGAGTTTTGGGGGTCAGTCTCATTGTTTTATGTTCAATTCACTTAAATTTGTAAAGTTAATTTAATTGCTTCATGTTGCTTCATTTAACAAGTAATTTTTAACAGAGCAGTTACATTTTCTAACAATATTCCTGTTATGTTAAGATAAAGGCTTATTTCTTTTAGTTTGGCTGGAATAAAAAATAATAATAAAAAATAGACTGTACCTGACAAAAGTCTTGTCGATTTCAGTTGTAAGAGCAACTAATAATAACTTGACTTCTAGTTGATCATTTGGAAAAGTGGCAGAAGGTTGATTTTTCCGATGAATCATCTGTTGAACTGCATCCCAATCACCACAAATATTTCAGAAGACCTAATGGAACCTGCATGGACTCAAGATTCTCACAGAAATCAGTCAAGTTTGGTGAAGGAAAAATCATATTTTGGGGTTACATTCATTATGGGGGCGTACGAGAGATCTGCAGAGTGGATGGCAACATCTACAGCCTGAGGTATCAAGAAATTTGTGCTGCCCATTACATTACAAACCACATGAGTGGGCAAATTCTTCAGCAGGATAGCGCTCCTTCTCATACTTCAGCCTCCACATTGCTCCAGGATTGGCCAGCCCAGTCACCAGACATGAAATTATTGAGCATGTCTAAAGTAAGGCATTGGATATGAATCCAAAGAATCTTGATGAACTCTGGGAGTCCTGCAAGAATTCTTTCTTTGTCATTCCAGGTGACTTTATTAATAAGTTGAGTCATTGCAGAGATGCATGGATTCAGTCCATTTATTATGGTAAAATAAGTGTAATTTAGTGGCTCTTTCATATAAGCAACTTCTAATACCAAATGATCAACTAGTAGTCAAGCTATTATTTGTTGTTCCTATAACTTGAAACTTATAAATAATTATACATCTTATAAAAAAGCAAAAACTACTCTGAGGTTAACATTATTATCCCCCTATGAAATTGTTATTCTTTGACTGGCTACAGAACAAACCACTGTTTTCCAATGACTTGCCTAATTAACTGACTCGCATTGTTAACTTAATTAACCCAGGTAGGCCTTTAAATAGCTCTTTAAGCTGAATACTAGTATCTTGCTAAATAACTAGTAAATATTATGTACTATCATAACGGCAAAGACAAAAATAATTAATGTATTCAAATTTATTTATGTAAACTGTTATCTTTAAAAATGCATTAATAAATATTAGCACTTATTTTTTATCTTTTAAAAAAGAAAGAACATGTCTCTGGAGGGCTAATGATTTTGTCTTCCACTGTATCTTCAGTCAATGAAAGTCTATCCATGTTATCTACAAAGGTCTGCTATCACTTATAAAATGAAACTCAATCTGACAGCAGAAACCCTGTATTGTTTTGAGATTGTATAGAAATGCATGTTTTATACCGCTCAGAACTAGTTGTGTCTGGTAAAGAAAAGAACATTGTAATTTTCTCCAGGCTAATTACCGTGACGCCTCTTCATTCTCCTATTGATAACAAGACAAGCTTTTTTTTTTTTGTAAACTTGTGTCAACACTGGGTTCATGGTATGTTGCTTCTTCTCAATCCCCTACTGCAAAATCAATCTAGAGTCTCAGATAAGTAAAAACTGTTGATTGGTGTAATTATCATTCTTTGCCCTTGGCGAGATGCAAACACTTTAAAAATGCCAAAGTGACAGAAATCCTTTTACATGTTGTGAAAAAAAAAAAGACCCTTAATTGTATTTGTTTCCAAATATGGCAAGTAATTTGAAACTCACTCAAGGGCATGTTATTTTCTTCCTCTCGCTCTTTCACATAACTCAAGGAGCAGGTAAAATAAGGCTGATGCGTGAGTTTTATTGAAACGTGAAGCAGAGCTGAATAGCCTCAGACTTGACGTTGCTGTCAAGACTTTCTCTAAATTCAGTGGCCAATAATGACCTTAACTTCTTTACTCAGCGCTGTGGTTACTTGATATTGAATTTCAGAACAGTTTGTGCTTTTTTCCCTCCCATCTCTGCACTACACACCATATGTTTTCACTGCGTAGTGTGTAAAAAGCAACCTGCAGCCGGAAAGTGAATAAACACGTGCGGAAGAAACAATAGCACAGTTTAGGTGTGCTGAAGGCTGATTTGCTGGTGTCAGTCTTCTCTATTATTACATGATTTCTGTGTTGAGTGCCATAATTGTTTGTTAGACGCGCGTGTTATTTATGAGTGAGCGAAGGATAATTGGTGTTAGAGTTTAGTGTTGTACAGTTCATTGATTCCACATCACGGTCGACCTGTGTCTGCCAGCCAATGAGTGATGAGCTAGCAGATACTGTAATTCCCGTTCGCTGAAGCTTGTCGTTCCCATCATGCTCGCTGGCATGATTAAAATCCAGGCTTCTTTCACTAATTAATACCACTTTGTCATAAAGACAACTCTGTCTCGCATTTTCTGATTTATTTATATATTTTTTAAATGTTATTTTTTAGTCATTTATTGCATTGCTTTAGGAATCAGATGGCTCAAATGTTCTTTAATTTATAATGAACAGGAAACAAATAAACAGATAATTTCAGACTCTTTGTTAAATTGTGATTTAAAATGTATATTAAGAGAATATGTTTTTGACCTTGGAATCAGGCAAACCTATTGTGGGAGACCACAGAAACTTTAAACAATAGTATATGCTATTAGTATCATAAATCAAATTTAGTGTGGATGGCTTGGAGACTTGACTTTACACCTGAATTATTAAACTTTGATTGAACCCTGGTGGTCTATAATACTTATTAATATACATAAAATACATTAATATAATCTTTTGGGTATTTTTGGGCTTTGCTATGTAATAATTATAATATTTTATAGAGGTAAAATAATGACAATGATATTTTAAATATAAATTTCTGGTTTGATGCAGTGTCTTTCATTCATTGAGTTTTCTTTGGCCTAGTCCCTTATTTATCAGAGGTTGCCACAGTGGCATGAACTGCCAACTATTACAGCATATGTTTTACGCAGCGGATTCCCTTCTAGCCACAACCCAGTACTGGGAAACACCCTTACACTCTCTCATTTAGACACACTCATACACCAGGTTTAATTTAGTTAATACAATTCACCTATTCTGCATGTCTGTGCACTGTGATGGAAATCGGAGCACCCAAAGGAAACCCACACAAACACAGAGAGAATATGAAAACTCCACACAGAACTGTCAATTGGCCCAGCCAGGACTCAACCGGCAACCTTCATGCTGTAGGGGAAAGTGCTAACCTCTGAGCCTGTAACAGTGATGTCGATGCTGACAACGTAGTGTGGATACTTATGCAGGTCTTTATTGACAGAATGGTCTACAAGCAGTGGTCAAAACAGGAACAAACAGATGTATATGGGCAATCCAGAGTCATAGTCGTAATAGCAGGCAAGTGGTCGAAAGGTAGGCGGCATACAGGGCTAATCAAACAAAAAAAGCAAGGTCTAACACGTAAATCAAAGCAAGGGGAACTCGCGTCATTATGTTCATTATACAGCCTACAGGAATCAGCAACTGTGTGTGTTTGTGCTGCTTATGTAGTGCAGTAATCTGTCCCAAAATCAGTATCAGCTCTGAGAGTCTAATCTGTAGAGACTTGGAGCAGGTGTGTGTGTGTGTTGCATGACTGAATATGTAGTCCATAACATGGCGGATTTGTAGTTCGTGTGAAAGTGAGTGTTTGCCAGCGATCTCTGGTTGTTAGATCGCGGGTGATCGCGACAGAGCCACTCTGCTGACTGGTACAGTATCTTAATGAATAAAATTTAGTTGTGCTTAGAAGGTCTGTAATGCTTACTGATAATAGTATGTTGGATTATTATTTATTTTCTTTATTATTTAGTAAAATAAATCATGTTAAACGAAGATTTAAAAATGTATTTCAAGCTTTTATGGTTGCTTCTTCAAAATCTGAACCAAAGATGTCTATTGTATGTTTATCCATGATGATGAATATTTGGTATTTCTGAGCATTTTTGTTTTGATTTGTATTTATTGGAAAATATGACAACTAAAAATAGATTAGGTTTTTCATTTTTACTATGCCTTAACGGGATCTAACATTTGGTTGAGCCAAAGAGATCTAAAATACTATAAAACAATTTGTTACCCTGTAAAAAGCAATTAGTTACTTTACTTAAAGTGAGTAAACTTGTTCCCTTAAATGCAACAAGCTGACTTTACTTAAAAAAAAATAGTTAAGCCAGTGTGACTTGGAACTTTTTAAGACACTTTTTTATAATTACACACATAGTTTATTTACGTAATAATTTTAGGTTCAAGACACCCTGGAGTACTTTTTTTTTAGATTTTAACAGATTTGTGTGTGTTGAGTATCAGTTAGGACAACGTTAGTGGGGTATTGTGGGGAAAACTGGATAATTTTGAGCTTTTGTTAATTTCATTTTATCTCAAAATTGATGACAAAGCGCGAATCTGCTAGTGGAGTGATGACGCGACGGTTTGTCATTATTTTTCAAAGCTGAGTTTTCTTATTCTATGAGAAGACCCTGCTTCTTAATTATTCATGAGAGCCATTTAGCTGTTCATGAAAGTTTGTAATGTTATGTGTTTGTTTTCATGATGCATGTTATTCCCCGCAATGCTGTCAGGGCCGATAGAGCAAAGCTGTTGGTTTGCAGTAAGCATTTTTTGTCGGTAGAGCTGTATAAGAATTGGAGAATGGCGGACTTTGTCTTTTATCTATGATCTTTTATCAGTTGAGTTTGTTACCATACAGACACATCGCCTATATCTGTGCTGCAGTGTTCGCCTATTTTTAAAATCCTCCAGATTACCAGCAGAGCTAATGTTTGTATTAGATAGTGAAAGATACCTGCTGCAGTGCTATCCACTGTGTCTGCATTTAGACTAGGGGATTGAGGAGGAGAGAAGTCTTCCTCATTTATAGTGTTTATATAAACACGATTATCTTTGTGATGAGAGAACAAATTGTGGTTCTGTGTATATGGAATTACGAATAACAAATGAAGCATGACATTAAATTACTGTTTATTTCTTTGGATTTTAACTTTTTAAAGTATAAAATCATGGGTCTCCTCACGGTTTGCGTCTCATTTTATGAGTCAACTGACAACAGTTGTTCGCTCCACTCTCCCTGCTCTGCAGGCCACGCCCACTCCTCCCTCTGCTCGCAGCGCTCCACGCCCATCATGAAGAATTTTTTTTTAAATTCTGAGGTAGACTTGAACTGAAAGAGGGCGGTGTCATTGCCCTTTAAGGCAACAGGTTTACTCAGTTTTTAAGTGAAGTCAACTAATCGCTTTTTTACAGCATACAAGCAAAAATAAATATTAATTTGAATATTTTTAAATGCAGATCAAATTTAATAAGGTTAATACCTTAAATCTTATTGAGCCAATAATGCGTATTAATATCTCAAAGCATTTTATAGTTAGATCTGTGAATTGTATGGTTTAATTGGAGCTCCCTCTGTTGTGCATCCATATGTTGAATCTCCTGTGTTTGAAGATGTTCCTCCTGGTGGGTTTGTCCCTCTAGGGCCATTATACATCATTCTACAATCTAGTTTACGACGGAGGGATTCATATCTCAGTTTTCGCAAAAATCATACAGATAACTCACGTCAGCCTTCCTCAGCTCTCCGTGCGAGCCAAGTGCAGGCACAGCACATTAACCATATTTACTGCCGACAATTTCCAAAGGAAATTGCCTCCGCAAAGGGAAAAGGGCATTTAGAAAATCCAAACTCGAGATTTCAATCAAGATACGTCAGTCTAAAATATACTTTCTCTTTGTACACGCTGTTGTCTTTGCTTCCGTCTGTGAACTGTGACACTTTACAGGATATTTCATTGTGCGGACAAAGACGCAAATTGCTCGCCATCATATGTGGATTTGGGAAGAATAATAGGTTTTTAATGTGAAAAGCAAATGAGAAGTCGTGCAGGCCATCTGTCACCATGGAGAAAATAATCTTGCCATAACATGTTACATTAAACAAGATCATGTTACATCATGAAGCACGTTTTGTTCTGATGTGAGTGGAAATTTGAGGACTAATTAGAGTCCCTTCAAAGAAACGGATTAGAAGCTAATTTGTTTCAGCGCTTAGTGACACTTTGCATGTGTTTCTTTTTGAACATGCAGTCCCAAATCCCTCTGAGCGCTGATTACTGTGCTGTTTTGAGTGGTGTTCTCCATCATGCACTGTTCTTTGCTTGCATGGATGCTCTGGTTCTTCAGATCTTTTGCCAGTCTTCATCTCTGAGATAAGCCTTCCAGCTCAGGCTTTTAGTCTGACTTTTAACTTCACTCTTCAGCATTTTTCAAAGGAGCAATATTCTACACTGTCGTGGTGTTTTATTTGTTTTGTTGAAGCCCAATTATAGTGCTGGCCAAGGTGTATTGCATGGAATTTATGTTAAGATTTTTTTTCAGACTTTAACAGGCTGTTTTGGCTTCTGTAACTTTAAAAGAGTTTGCTTGGGAGTCTGTGCTGCTTAAAATCTGGCACATTTCTGCATTATTTTCACAGATATCTTGACTGAATTAAAAGTAGCTATTGTGCAAACATGCTATTATTCAAACTAGATATTGTGTCATGTGTCTTTAAATGTATAGATTAATTAAATAATAAAATAAGCTAGTATTATTGTAAAATGAAATCATAAAATCATACAGTAAAATCAACACAAGCTATGTGAAATAAAGCAGCCCAACATTTTCTAGCTCACTGTAGCATGAAGCTACATTCATTTCAATTCAAATAAAAACTACACTCCTCATAAATCAAACTGCTTGGTAAACTATACCTGTTGTTTTATGTATCTTGAAATGTTTTAATAGAACAATCAAATAATAATATAATATATAATAATATAATATAATAATACACTGTAAAACCCAACAGTCAACTTTATCAAATGAGATGAGTGTAGCTAACTCAATTTCCTAAAAACGTTAATTCTACTCATTTGAAAAGAGTTTTGAACTCGGTGTTGAAGGTAATGAGTTAATTAAATACCTCATTACTTCAACTTAAATGGAGTAAGTTCACAGTACTCATATAGATTTTTTTTTAACCCAAATGGTTTTGTGCAATGGGTTTCCTCAAATGGTTTGAGTTACCTTAACTTAAAGTATTTTACAATGTACTAGAATTATTGTAAAATGAAAAACCGTACAATAAAACCATAATCTAAAATCGACTATTGGTCAAATACAGCTTTATTTTATTTTTACATTTTTATTTAATTTTATTTAATTTAATTTAATTTAATTTAATTTTATTTTATTTTATTTTATTTTATTTTATTTTATTTTATTTTATTTTATTTTATTTTATTTTATTTTATTTTATTTTATTTTATTTTATTTTATTTTATTTTATTTTATTTTATTTTATTTTAGATGGATCCACCATGGTGGATGGAAACTAATTGTGTCAGGCATCTTAAAATGTTTTATAAGATTAATCAAATAAATGTTTAGTTAAATACAGTGACACAACTTGTTGGGTCAGGTTATCCCAACATGTATCCTATTGTTACAATCATTAGCGATCTAGCTACTGCGGATCACTGGAGAACTACAAATCGGTCACCAAATGGACTACAAATACTGTTATGCACCTCACACACACACCTGTTCTGGTTTTCCCTGATTACACACACACACACACGCACGCACGCACGCACGCACGCACGCACGCACGCACACACACACACACACACAGCTGAAGCTTGTCATCACTGATTTCCAGCACTATACATACACCTCACTTACTCCCACTAGTTGCTAAGTCTTATTGTTACCTGTAACCACTATGAATCGTTTCTCCTTGCCTGTCAAGTTTGCTTTGTTTATTGATTTTGATGTTAGCCACTTGAACCGACCTCTTTGCCTGTTTTTGACTTCTCTTTTGGATTACACTTCAGAATACTGTTTTCTCCTGTGCTTGACCATTGCTTGCCTAACCGCTCTCTGCATTTGGATCCCACTCCGCTGTCACATCCGTATTGCACCTATATTTCCCAGTCACTCAGTTAAAAACAACCCAAATTGAATTATTTTTATTTATTTATTTATTTATTTTTCTTTTTGCTGCGCCCTCATCAAGTTAGACAGCAAATAGAGCAACATACACAATTAATGAACATTTACTTTTGGATAATCTCATTCCTTTCGATGAAATGTCCGCTTTCAAGGCCAGTGCTGTGCTTCGGCCACTGATTGTTTTGGACACGAGAGGAAGTGACTGCTATCTGATTGTTGACCGCAGACTCCCACAGACAGATCAGAAATGGAGTTAGCAGAGAAACGGCACTCCTGCTCCGTCACAAGTGAATGGGGAATTTCTGCTGAGCTGGCCCGACTTCTTTCCGCCATTGATTAAACAATATTTCTCCCCGCTCGATGTGAAGGGAAGGAAATATATTCGTTCTTTCAGCGTGAGGCGAACACCCCCGTCTCTCACTTGAGGTATAAAATGATGTGTTATTTTAATTTACAAGGCCAACCTCATTTCTCCCCTTCATTCTATTTAACATCCAGGATGCCTGTTGGAAATCCTAGAACCGAATTGACTTGCAATTAGATGGATTCCAAGTTCATGTATTTGTCATGTATCTTTTTTTTAATTAATCTGCAAGAGGCTGATGTTCAAAAGCACAGGAGCTGATGTGAAAAAAAAAGCACAATATGAGAGTAAATTGCTCATTGTACATTCTGATCTTTCCTTTGTGCATGCAAGCAATCAAGCGAAGATTCCTTTCTGCGAAATGAAGAGAAAAATGTCAGATTTACAGTGCCGTCTCAGACCTTTTCACATTCTTGGAGAAATTGCTGTGAATGACACAATGCTGTATCCCGCTTTCATCTGTTTTTTTATTTATTTATTTTTTGGATTGAATGCGGAAATTTAATAAGTCCACATTATTAAAGCTCTGGTGCTGGGATATATTTCACTATTTTTATCAAGTACACTTTTATTTGGCTGTGAAATGCATTGAGCTCTGGCATTGGATAGTTTCACCCCTGCATATCCCACTGAGCTATTGGTTTTCATTCAGTTATGAATTGCAGAGAGGGATGGAAAACAACCAACCTCACAGTCTATGAAATATTGCATCTCGATATTGATATATAAAATACAGCTGAATACAAAATTATTAGTTCTGTGAAATTGTATTTCATTTTCATATGTAATTCATATTTCCCAAGTGCTGTTTAACTGAGAGAAAAGATTTTGTTCAAAATAGTTTAAATAACTAATTTATTATAACTAATTTCTTTTGTCTTTGCCATGATGACACAATGCATAATATTTAGCTAGTTATTTTGCAAAATGCTAGAATTCAATGCTTATTATTAAAGTATTCAAAGACTTATCAGGTTAATTAGTTATATAAACTATTTTATTTAGGTTTATAATGAACTTGGTTAATAACTAACTATAGGCTTATATATATATATATATATATATATATATATATATATATATATATATATATATATATATATATATATATATATATATATATATATATATATATATATATATATATATATATATATAAGAAATAAGAAATAAGAAAACATAGAAAGAAAAGTAAAGTACATAAATATATTAATAGATATAAATATATTAATATACAATAATATATTAATATCTATTATATATATATATATATATATATATATATATATATATATATATATATATATATATATATATATATATATATATATATATATTATAGATATTAATATATATTAATATATATATATTATAGATATTAATATATATATATATATATATATATATATATATATATATATATATATATATATATATATATATATATTAATATCTATAATATATATAATAGATATTTATATATATATATATATATATATATATATATATATATTAATATCTATAATATATATATATATATATATATATATATATATATATATATATATATATATATATTATAGATATTAATATATATATATATATATATATATATATATATATTATAGATATTAATATATATATATATATATATATATATATATATATATATATATATATATATATATATTATAGATATTAATATATATTAATATATATATTATAGATATTAATATATATATATATATTAATATATATATTAATATATATATATATATATATATATATATTTATATATATATATATATATATATATATATATATATATATATATATATATATAATAGATATTTATATATATATATATATATATATATATATATATATATATATATATATATATATATATATATATATATATATATATAATAGATATTAACATATTAATGTATATTAATATATTTATATCTATTAATATATTTATGTACTTTTCTTTCTATGTTTTCTTATTTCTAATTGATCTTGCCTCATAATATCACATTTTATGCACATTTATGCTCAATAGCACTACATTTGAAACATTTTTGTAGGTTTTAGCCAGTGTAACATGGGCTGATATCTGCCTAATTGTCATCTGCTTACAGCTCGTGTCAGAAACAAAAACTCATAACCATATCTGACAGAATAATTCCTCCCTTTAGCAATCATAGACACTATAGACAGTAGGAATTGGATTAATTTTACTTACAGTAAGTTCAAGCCTGCATCTGATGATGAAGTGTTAGACGAACTGATCAACGCAAACCTCCATCACAAGGAAGGATTAAAATAGGAGGCAAAATGTGTTTAGTTTTAATCTGGAGACCCTGTCCTGGCTCACCATTTTTCACAACAGTTCTTCTGTTTATTGTCTAATAACAATCATGATATATCTTGCCACTAAGTTATTCAGCTTAGTCTATTTGTTTGTGTTGTTGTTAATTGAGGTCCCCTTTTGCTCAATGCTACACTGTATTTACCATTCCAGATTCATTTAGAGTGAATCTGTGTTAAAATATATCCACTAATTAAAAGTTTGTGTATTTTGTGATTCACAGGTGTTTTTCTGTTCCTTTATGTAATGCATTGCATTTGATCTCTGCTCGGTCTACTTTTGATGTTGAAAATTCTTTTAAACTGTTACATACACAGCGGGACAATGGAGATGACAACACAGGCTCACTCTGAAATTGTAGCCCTATATACGTCTCTGGAGATTGCAGATGATGTAGCCAGAGGTACGTATGGCTGCATTTCATTTTTAAAATGTCAATCTGGTCAGGTCAATCGGTGCTTTTGAAAACATTATCGGTTGGGTTTAGGG
Source organism: Danio aesculapii (assembly GCF_903798145.1). Lineage (NCBI taxonomy): Eukaryota > Metazoa > Chordata > Actinopteri > Cypriniformes > Danionidae > Danio > Danio aesculapii. Next base: position 21,593,511 of record NC_079443.1, read on the forward strand.
AAGGAAGAGGGTGGGTCAGTGGGTCAATCATTCAGTCAGTCAAACAGTCAGTCAACTGTGGACTGACTGTGGTGGATTTACACGAGAACAAAAACTGGCAAAAAAAAAAGTAGCTCCTGGGACGTATTTGGCGCTCCCTAGAAATGTATATAGAGGTATGTTTTTAGAATTAACCTGGGTTGGGAGATGAGGATTAACGTGCAGTTTAATAATCAAGACTTGTCAGGCAGGCAGTGGTCAAACAGGTACAAACTGGAGCATGAGGGTAATCCAAAAATCATGGTCAAAATAACTAAAACAAAACATGAACAATAAAATAAACAGTTAATTTACAGGTTTTTTTTAGTTGTTTGCTTGTTTTTGAGCACTTTTTAATCAATACATCAAGTGAAAAAAGCTAGCCCGACTGGCAGACCACATTAAACAAGCGAATTAAGACCAGCCAACCATCTCAGGCTACTTAGGTGTTTTTATTTTTTCCTCTGCAAGTCTTTTTCCTAGATGTATTAAAGGATCTATTCAGTTTATATGTTCTGTAATACTAATGTGTTTAATGTATGATTATAAATATCCTTTGCTTTTGTTTTAAGTGTGCTCACAGGGATTTAAGGGCACCATTGTACCACCCACACACAGATCTTTAAAAGCCTGCCCCATATTACACTCCTGCTGACCCACTTAAGGTGTTTAACAAACTGTGAGACTCAACGCTAGTGCTGTTTGCAGCCATCATGATCATCCATCTGGACGTTGGAATGAAAAGGCAGTTTACAAATCGAATCATTACAGGACTGTAATGATGTCCTAAAGTTGACCCTTAAAAGACAAATGAATGACAGAACAAGATCCCTTCCCCTAATTACCGCTGTCTTGTAGTATCCATCCAGGAGGCACACCTGTCTAGCTAGCAAGCTTGTCTGTGAAAAGCACTTGGTGAAACAGAATATATTTAAATCAAAGGAATGCTGAACAGGTCATATCCTTTGGAGTGTTTCCTTTAAATATGTTTTTTTTTTTTCATCCAGGTCCTATAATGAAAACAGTTCAGCGATATGATTTGGTCAAATATATTGGGATGAAAGAAGGAAAATCCTTTCTTCTCTGTTAAAAGGAAAGACTCATTCTACACTAGTGACGCTTTAAGTCTTGAAAACATTGGGCTTAATGAGTCTGTCTTGCATTTGAAGTATCCTGTCTCCTCTTTTTCAGGGCAGGTTTCATCCTCTGCTGAATCTAAGAGATCGATTTCAAAGCAAAGCTATGAAAATGCTAATGCAGCGAAACCTACAGGAGACGAATCCTTAAAAATCTGTCCAAAAAGCTGTCAGCTAAATCTAAGACAAATAGAAAAATGAAACTTAGGATTGACTATGTAAAGTCAAAATGCGATTTGACTTAATCCAACTACTTGATTTCCTTAGCTCCACATGAAATCCTTTCATAAATGTTTCATTGATTTGATTTCAGCACGGCTCTCAAAACCGAGCATCCTCAAATGCACTTCAAATGATGCAACTTGGAATTGTTTGTTATTTTGGGGAAGTTCGCAAAAAGCAGGTTATGAATTTGAGCACCTTTTCTCCTGAAGCTGCATATATTGCTCATGTGCCTGTGCAGCTTTCATTATTGTATGCAAAATAATTTCATTATTTTTCTTTTGGGAGGTTTAAGGCTAATAGAGTTTGTTTTTCTTATCTTGTCAGTAAATGTGCCATTTTGTCAACAGTGATTTACTGAATCATGAAGACCCATGAAAAACCATGTAGAAATTGCATTTTAATTACATTATCAATATACAAGCAATGATCAGACACACATCAGTATTTGATTCATAAAGCGCCCCTTTAAAGAGAATGCAAACACATTAAATTAAGGCAAAAGTAAGCATTAAATATGGCTTTAAAAGGGCGTTAGAAGTCAATATACATTGTAGTTTTATTTTGACATTTCACAAAAAGAAATAAACAATCAAACAAACACACACATACTTTATATAAACTGTAACTGTATACTAACATACAGTGTTCGCATGGGTTACCTCCGGGTGTTCCGGTTTCCCCCACAAGTCCAAAGACATAGGCGCTAAGTGGTCTGTAGTGTAATTGTGTGTTAATGATGAGGTGTATCGATGTTTCCCAGTAATGGGTTGCAGCTGGAAAGGCATCTGCTGTGTAAAACATGCTGGATAAGTTGGCAGTTCATTCTGCCGTGGTGACCCCAGATTAATAAAGTGACTAAGCCGAAAAGAAAATTGAATGAATATTAGGAATGTACCGATACCAGTATCGGGTATCGGGTCGATACTTGGTTAAAATACTGGGTCGTACTCGTATCAGACATGAAAGGCCGATACCACACACCGATACCACTCAACACTAATTCACTGCATGGATGTGATTTGGTGTCCTACCTGACTTCAATGTCTTAATGTATTAATTAATGTATTATATATTAATAGCTTATACATTATTAACGAATTTATAGGCTACTGAAGAATAAACCGAATATGAAATATGATCCTTGCATAATGATCACAGCTAAACAAGCTAGCACTCATTTTTTATATAAACTATAAATAAAAAAATGAAAGACATTTTAAGTAATGCGAGCAACATGTTAACCATACCAAAATATGCAAAGTCAACATGTAAAAACATCAAACTAAGGCTAACATAAAAGCTTTAATCACTGCTAACTCTCTAGTAAAGAACAACTCATTTATTTCCAAGGAGGATTATTTTTCATGTTTTGTGATCTAAGTGTGTGCCGCAAGTTTTCTAGTAAATGTTTAGCTTCTCGAGTGTATTTTCATTCAGAGAGTGTGCGAGAGAAAACCTAGAAGAGAGATAGAGTTCAAATGAGAGCAGAGAGAGGTTTGTCATCAACTTTTCTAAGACAATTCAGATCTCAAATAGTCTTTTCAATGACACTTCAAAACAATCAAACAATGGAGCCCATCTGTCTTGTGTGTTTCGCTCGGGCTCTGCTGTGCTTCACATGCCCTGCAGTGGGAAATGAAAGCCCACGGTGCTCTGTGTTGTAATCACCCAACAAACATTCACAAAAATACACAACGTGTGCGTACGGAATTGTGAAGAGACTATAAAGCTCCTTCATTTCCCTTTAAACTGCAGTTTAATGAGAAACGCTTCAGAACACTGACACACTGACATGCAGAGGTACGTTTACTGAGGTGCAAAATATTCATAGTACAGGAATAGTTCACCATACAATTTTGTCATTTACATTTTTTTCCCCCTAGCCTGTATTGTCTTCGCAGATATGTGTTTTTTTTTATACATTGAGCTTGATTTATGTATGCTGTGTTCCAAAAGGCTTCATAGAATACGAAAACGCAGGATAAACAAATCACAGTATACATGCATTGTATTTCTTTTGAAGGCCCGCTGTATTTTTGATTAAAATCAGACTAGAATTTAATCGTATTGTGCTTTTTAATACAGAATACACATTCACATTGCGTTTATGAAAAACTGCAATGCGAACATTAGTTAAAATATGTACATTTTTGTTCCATAGAAGAAAATTATATACATATAAATACATATAAATACTTTTTGTATGATTTTTTTCTATTAATGTTCAATTTCTAGCTCATTATGTTGAGTTTGGTGATGAAGAAGAAAAGAAAAGTTAATGATTTTAGCTGTGTGATGATGCTGGGTTCAGCGACCACCGATGAATGGAAAAACCTGTCAATATATATTTCTCAGAATACACAGAATAAACTGCAGTGCTACTGCTAATCATTCTTAGTCATCTGCTTTCTGAGGAAAGAGAACATAATTAGCATGTATTAGGAAACAGACAGCATGGTATTGGTGCAGTGGACTCTTAACTGTCACAAAAACGGGCAGAAACCAGAGATGGAAGTGTGACAACATTTTATTAAATAGGATGGCAGGTATGAACAGAACTCAATCAAACTGGTTGAAGGGTGGAGATGGATGACCAGATGGACTAGGGGGACCGGAGGATGATGCGGAGAAGCCAGGCACACGGATATACGGAGTAGGGGATTGACACCAACCAGAGGAGGACGAGGAGTAACTTTAGCTGGAGTGATGAACTGGAATGACGTGCAGGTGAAGGGCTGATCCTTGTGCACTGTTCAAATTTACTATCCTTTTTGTTATGTTCGGGATGAAAACATTCACTAAATTAGACTGCTGTAAAAATGCATAAATCAGTTAATCAACCCCTGATCAAAATGACTAAACGTTTTTAAAAATTACAGGATTTTAACCTTTTAATTGTCAAGTTTACAAATGATGTCACTGATTTGGTGAAAAAAAGACATACAGTGACGTATTTTCAATGTAAAAAGTGATTGTGGACTGGATTTTTTTCACCTTTTATCACAGTCTTGGACATGTGAACGATTATTAACAACATTGGCTTTGATGCATTGTTAGATTGTCATTTTTTTTCTCCCTAATTTACTGGTAATGGCTGTTTTTGCCCCATTGACTTTCATCATAACCACGCTTGATGGTGCATAAACACACAGTCTTTGTTTTTGTTTACTCCATGTAGTTCTGAGAGCTGAGATGCATATTTAGATTTTCTCAGACACATCAAGGTAAGTGCGTAATGGTCTCACACACACACACACACACACACACACACACACACACACACACACACGCACACACACACTTAATTTGCTGTTCGTGGTTAATGGTGCCAACTGATGATCAACAGTAAAAATTACCACTTTTACCTTTTCCCAACCGGAAAAAATGCAAACAATCAAAAATGCATGATTATATACCGTCATGGTTTTGTAATCAAAAAATGTGGTTATAGTGGAGGTCAATGGGGCAAAACCAATTTAAATCAATCAAAAACAATGCACTAAAGGCAATGTTGTTTCACATGTCCAAGACTTTGATAAAAGGTTTTTAAAAAATCCAGTCACAAGTACTTTTTATATTGAAAATATATCATTTTGGTGATTATTTTTATTTTTATTTTATTTTTTTTTTTATCAAATCAGTGACATCTTTTATGAATTTGGCAATTAACGTGTTAAAATTCTGTCAATTTTCTAAACAATTTAGTAGTTTTGATCAGGACTGGGATTGAATAACAGATTCTTAAAAATTTGAAAGAAATGTTTATCTGATGCAGTTTTACAGCAGTTTAATTTAGTAGATGTTTTCATCCTTAACATAACAAAAGGGTAGTCAATTTGGCCAGAGTGTATCCTTTTTCTTTTTTTTAAATCAAAGCATTTTCCCAAAATATGTGTCAAAATAAGATTTGTCACCAAAATTCATTCTGCTAGCTGAAACCCAGAAAACCTTATGGCTAAGACTCAAAATCATGCCAGAGTGGATGAAAACATCCCAAAGGATCAGGTGACAGTGATCGGGGTGATTGTGAGTGCGGAGAACCTGGCCTGGCTTGGCTGTGACACTAACGTCAGGCTCTACGTTGTGATGCAGGAGTCAGTGATTTGGCTCTGTTATCAAACTGCTATTATTGCTAATATTTAAGTTGTTTTACGAATAGATAATGCGAGTGTAAATGGGGTACATTTTGAGCTTTTCCTCTTTTCGAACACTTCCAGAGTTAGTCAGAAATGCATTTGAGCAGATTGTTGTTGTACAGTTGTGTAGATGCTCATGTGGTCAAATGCATTTAATCAACCTCAAAAGTCCACCTGCCTACTTTTTTTGCCACCTGTTAGATAACAAGCTTCTGCTTCTCTTGTTTTTTTTTTCTTCTTTCTCATATGTAAATTGGGCTTCATTTGCAATATTAGCAACTACAGATCTTCATCTAAAAATAGAAAAGTGTTTGAAACTGGACAAATAAAGATGGATTATACTGTAGTAATAAATGAGAATCTTTTCCCAGTCTACTGGTAATGCAGTTGAAGAAATTGCATTGTAATTTCAGATGTAAACAGTGATTTCTTTGCAGTGCTCATTCAGATTATGCAGGTTTAAATCTGGCCTATTTCTCCAATGAAATGATGGTATTTTTCTGTGTATCTGTAAAGTAAAGAAAGAGAAATTTTAGCTTAGTACTTTGTCTGGGCTTTAAGCCATTACTCGATATGTCTGCTTGCAGTACCATCTGATTAATGACTCTGTCGTCAAATTACAGTCTGTATTCAAAGGTGGCTCTGTGCTAAAACAAGCACTCGATGACCCCTAGCTGCACAAGTGATGGCATGTTAGTGACTGTCTTGTAAAACCCAGTTTTACCCCACAAGACCATGTCCACCAAACATCTCCAGTGGTTGTTGAGGTGATTTTAACCTTGTCCATCAAGCAGTGCCATGCAGGACACAGAGGATTGTCTAAATGTAAATAAGTAAAGCATCTCGAAACAGGTTTCCCTGAAGCTCAGCTGTAATGGATAACTTCACCCACTCAGTAATTACTCACTGTCTCTCCTCCATGGTGTTTTCGTTACTCCTCTTATGATCTGTCAGGGTTGACGTGAAGAGTCTTTGGAAATCTGCCTTTGGATCTATCTATCCTTATGATTTTCTACAAACTTTTTCAACAGCTCGTTCTGCTCTCTCTCTCAGTGATTGACCCTCTAATAAATCAGGATTATAGAACTTCAAGATATGTTTTATTGTTTGACTGGATGAAAGTTGTTCCTGGCCTGCCACTTTAATCATAAATAGTAAACCGCCCTTAGGGTCATACTATAGAAGTGGGACTCTGACCAATATTTTAACTGATGGAGGATGAGTGCCTCATTTCTACTCAGTGGTACAGTGCAGTTTAGGACACTCTCAGAAATAAAGGTAGTGGTACCTTTTCATAAGGTACAAATAAAGGAGTGGTACCTTTTCATAAGGTACAAATTTGTACCTGAAAGGTCCATATTAATACCTCAAGGGTACATATTAGTACCTTAAAAGTGCAAAAGTGTTCCTCTTAAAATTCTTTAGGTACTAATATATACTTTTAAGTACAAACGTGTACCTTTTGAAAAGGTACCACCCCAGTGACAGCTCTCGTACCTTTATTTCTGAGTGTACAGTATAATATGATTTGATACAGGTTGCCCTGATCCTTACTTGGTAGCTGTGTTTTATTGCAGAACAATGGCGTCTTTCACGCTCCAAGAAAAAAAGCCATGTGGGTCATTCGCATATTGTGTCTTTTGCAAATGTAAGGTCATTTTTTTTAAATAAGGGTGGCACGGTGGCTTAGTGGTTTGCACTGTCACCTCACAACAAGAAGGTCACTGGTTCGAGTTTTAGCTGGGCCAATTGGCATTTCGTTGTGGAGTTTGCATGTTCTCCCCGTGTTGGCGTGGGTTCCCTCCGGGAGCTCCAGTTTCCCCCACAAAGACATGCACTATAGGTGAACTGAATAAACTAAATTGTCTGTGTGTGTGTGTGTGTGAATGAGTGTGTATGGATGTTTCCCAGTACTGGGGTGGGTTGGAGCTGGAAGGGCATCCATTGTGTAAAACATTTTCTGTAATAGTTGGCAGTTCATTCCACTGTGGTGACCCCTGATAAATAAGGGACTAAGCTGTAGGAAAATGAATGAATTAATTATTTCAAGTGTAGATATGCAGCAAGCAAGTTAGTTTTAAAGCTGTTCAAATGTAACACGTAAAGCTGATAACTGGAAGCTCAGAGCATCTTGCCTACGTGTATGCAAAACATAATAGGTCATTTTGCATCTATGAAAATGGGCTATACTATATAGTTATATCCCAGCAAGCAATAGCCGTCATTTCACCGGCTAGGTGAAGTATAGACCAGATCTAGCCCGGCTACGTGTAACCCAATTTTAGCCAAAATAACCTTAAATTTGGTTGCATGTTGTTTTTTGCTAAATAAAGCTTATGATATGTATGATACTCCATCATGTAAGAAAAGTCAATAACAATTATGAGGTTCCTGCAAGTAATAGACGTAGTTTCAGTTTCTCGGTGAAGTATAGACCCAATCTAGGCTGGCTATGTGTAACCCATCTCTAGCCCAAAAAACCTTAAATTTGCTTACCTGTCTTTTTTTGGCAAAATACCTTGTGATATGTATGATATTACTTCAAGTAAGGAAAGTCAATCGCATATAAGGAGTTTGGGCTTTTAAATATATATGCTATTTTCATAGTCTGATCGTAGCCTTGAATTAGCTCGTCATCCGGCCGGCTATTTATAGCTAACTGATAGCCTAAACTGATTCACTGTAGTATTTGGCGGTGCAGCGCGTACATCACGCTCGCATTATCAGTAAGTGTTCAGGTGTAATTTCGTGACATGTTCTATTTGTAGCCATAATTTAGCTTTGAATTAGATGGGCTTTACCCACCTCGCAAAATTGACATAAAAAATTAATTGCAGACTTACTGCCTTTTTATTTTTAATTAAAAATGAATATGGTATAATATATCTTATTTATAATATATTACATATATCTTACGGTAAAACAAGCCAGATTTAATCAGTTAAGAAAAATCAATGCAGTTCTGTACTCCACACGATAGATGGCGGTATTGCACATTTGTCGAGTCGGCTCGGCTGAAATGGACCAACAAATCAAGAGGAAGAGGTTGTTGTGGTTTGAAGTTTGTAGCGTGTTGGATTTGCGAGCGCGAGTGGCCTGCAAGGTAAGTGTAATCTGCTTTAATATCATGTTGTTTAGCAATGTTTTTTATTATATGTGCGAGTTTTATTATAATATTACGCTAATATCAATGCACAGGCACTATTTATTACAAAAATCTTAGACAAACATAAAAACGGTGTGAGGGAGTGTTACAACATTTTAAACACGCAAAATGAAACACTTATTAAGCAAAGTTCGGTGATTAAGAGCATTTAGTGTGTACATTGCGAGTCGTTTTAATTAAATTGCCTCATGAAGTCAAATAAAAAAGTCAGTCATGAGATGAAACTTCTGCAGTGCTGGCTTTTAAATCATTTGCTTGTGATTTCATAACAAGAGACTTTTAAACACAAGTACCAAGTTAATTCTGTTTTTAGAGAATCAATTAAAGTTAATTTCTGATTTTTTATTGATTGATATTTCATAAATAAACTTTACTATGTTATGGAAAATGTATTTTTTTAGTAATATGAGTAACTGTATTTTGACTTGTCACACAGTAAAATCTAGTATAAAGTAAGCTGATAGTAATTATTATAATGCTTCTCTAATATTTCTAATTATTTGTTTTCCTCCACAGATATTTGAGTGTGGCTGTGTAAAATGAGCAGTCTAGCAGGTATGAGTTGCTTAAACACTTTAGACTAAAACATGTACATTATGACCACATTTGCTGGTTGCCCTGTCCATATGCAGATTGCCCATGTGCATTCACAAGCTGGATGAAGCTTTCGAGTCACATCAAACACACAGAATGAATATTAAACAATATTTTTGCATTATCCATATAACTGCTGTTGACATAAAGAAACATTGAATATAACACATTGATACTAAAATAGTTAAAATACGTGAATAAATAATTGAATTTAAATGTGTAAATAAGTAATCAGCTTTAAGCTGTAAACCTGTGGATAATTATTTTTTTATGTTAATAGATGTTTTTTTTCTTCTGGTTTTAATGCGTAACCATCAAGCGTGATTGTGTCCTGAAGAGTGATTCATATTCAACTCAAATCAAACGTGACGCTGTGCGTACTGCTCGCTCGAGTCAAAAAAAATATAAAAATCATGCGCTCCGCCGGCTGAAATCATGCTGTGCACACACAAAGTGAACCTCCGCAAACTCTGCGATGACGTCAAATTCGCTGCGCACTCTCAAGCGAACTAGCAGACGCGTTGAGTATAAACCAGGCTTTACAATAATATGACTAAACTAACTGGCATTTTAGTCATGCTTTCAAAATTAAAACTTGTTCGTTGTCTTTCGTTGCCTATTCCTTTGTTTTAAAGTCTCTTCATTGATCATTCTCTATCAAGGATCATTCTTTGGTTTAAAATCAGTGTAATGTTTTGTATTGTTATATCAGTTGTATTGTATTTTTGGCATGTGCATTTAACCAAGTAATTGTATGCTTTAGTTTAGAGGCAATATAAAAATTACAGTTTAGATCTTGCATGAAGAGTGTGACTTCATCATAATCTGATTTAAGTAAATAGATTGGCTTCATTAGTCCATGCTCTGTTTGTAATATTTCAGGATTTTCTGTAAAAACTTGGTGTATGTGCGGCAATGATGGGCTACACTGAGGAAAAAGTAGGCCAGGAGGAAACTAAGCGCATGACGCATGTAAACAGCAGTGAAATGTGTTTGAAAACAAGTCTCGGTGGAGTCAGGTTTACATTCAGCAAATACCGATGATGTCTTATTTCCTGGCCCTCACCTCACCCCTCCGCCCTCCCCTTCCTCCGCTCAGAGAGAGAGAGCCGTTAAGTGCTCAGTTTGCGTGCAGGTGCTAAAATCACACAAAATCCCACTCGCTGTTTTCTCAGCGCCTAATTAATGGTACTTTGAGAGCCGCATATAATAATTCAAGGTTAGCAAAAGACCAAGGGTTATGATTTAATGAGAACGTGTTGGGTAAAACAATGTTTTGCCACCACTATGTGAGGAAGCGGCAGATGAATTGTTTAATCAAGTTGTCATAGTTTACAGGAACTTTGGGAATTAATAGCCACTATAGTCCATTATCATGTTGATTTCCATCAAATGACAATTTTTAGAGCTCTGTTTGAGCTTATAAGGAGTTAAATAGTTTGTATAATGGGTATATTTTTTAATAGATTCATTATTTAAATGCCTGCCAGGCATTCTGTAAATTTAATGTTTGGAGATGATTTTTTTTTTCTTTCCCCACAGGTGAAGCTTCCATGATTTACAGTCTCATTACTACATGTCACGTAAAATTAGACAGGGATACTCAATCTTATGTGTGAGGCACATTAATCGGCAAATTAAATAGTATCCTGTAAGTTGCGTTCATAATTTGATTAGAAGTAACTGCCTTTCTTTGCCCTGCTCCTAAACCAGGCTTTCTTTTTATCCTGTGTAAAATACAACCCCCATCCGTGGTAAAATGAATTTATGGCTATTATATATCCTTCAACTTTTCACCCCTTGGGATTCCTCCATAAAATATCATGGGGAGAAATGTGTGAATAGTGCCAGAAGGAGCCACTTAACAATAGATTGTATGGAAATTAAGCTATAAAGGCATAAACACTGTTAATTAAAACCTGAGAAACTGAGAAGTGTAAATGTTCAATTATTGCATGCAACAAGCCGTGGCAGGTTGCAACAAAGGTGGTACTGTATTTTTAGGGCTGTTTCTATTGTTTCTGTTTTAAAGTACTGCAAAACAAATGAACTCGTCTAAAGTAATATATCTAAACGGATCTAAATAAGAATAAATCAAGGTTTAAAATTAAATGTAAATTGAAAACCATTTTTTAATCTATTACTGTTTGTACATGTACTTTATTTTTGATCAAAACAATCTATGAGGATTAGAGACTGATTTTAAAAACATAAGAAAACGATTCAATTCATTTTAATTTCTATAGCACTTTTACAATGTAGATTGTGTCAAAGCAGCTTAATATAGAAGGTGTAGTAAATTGATACTGTGTCAATTCAGTTTTCAGAGTTAGATTTCAGTTTAGTCCAGTTCAGCGTGGTTTAATTTTTACTGCTGAAAGTCTAAACACTGAAGACCAAATCCATAGATGCGCAGCTCCACAAGTCCCAAAACCAAGCAAGCCAGTGGTGACAGTGGGGAAGAACAAAACTTCACCAATTGACGAAAGTGAGGGGGAAAAAAACATTGTGAGAAACCAGGCTCAGTTGGCCACAACCATTTCTCCTCTGGCTAAACTTCTTGTGCAGAGCTACAGTCTAGGCAACGGAGGCTGGAGAACGCTGGACGTCCATCGTGGAGAATATGCAGGTGTGAGTAGGTCACCGATGGGCGTATAAGCTGGCCCACTGGATCAATGCAGGGTCACTGTGGTCACTGGGGTCTTTCAAGAGTAAGTGCTCTCCACTCCTCCATGTCCACCACAGCATCTGCTCAGGATACGGCCTGGTCCAGGATTATGGAGAGAACAACTAACATAAGTGTAGATGCCGTTCAAAATATAATGTAATTATGAACAACCCTAAACTTTAGAACGATTGTGTACAGTGAAAAAAAAGATCTACATTAAAAAGCACTTATTCTTTAGGAACATAAATCTGTAATAATTTTCTCTCCTTTAAATGTGATAAATTACAATGTTATTGTAATTTTCAAAGACAATTTGAACACGAAGCGCTCACTTTATATTCAGAGCGGCTCTGCTGATCAAAGATAGTTTTTTTTCCCCTGATGGTATTCACCGACTGTGCAAAAGTCAACAGCTTTGTGATTTAATATCCCAATGAATGATAAGCTATTTATCACTCTCACTGCAGAGAATTCTTTAATTAGAAAGATTTGCTTATACACTTTGAAAATTCAGTCTTGTCTCTAGCTGTTAAGATAAAGAACTGTTTTTAGACGTCGGTTCATTTGCTTATCCAGCATGTTCAAGAACAGTTATTCCCAACCATGTATACTTAAGACGGTCCCAAGGTGTGATTAAAAAAAGATTTTGATATGCTTTGGTAAACCTGTAATTCTCATTAAAATTTGCACAAATGATGGTGTAATCGCTCTAGGGTGATATTTTGGAACTTGTTGAGCTTCAGTGCTTTTTAAATTCCACCTCACAAAGAGTACAAATGACTTCTGTTAAATGTCCCATCTGGCTCTGATTTATGAATAAATTCACTGATAATTCTTTCTCAGTGACTGTTTTTCTCAGAACAGAGACAAATGAGCTCAGGTGTTTTATTAAACAGGCCATATGATGCTTTGCAATGTTTTTCTTTTCTTTAGCGTCTAATAGCGCGTTTGTGTGAGCAATATTTCAAAGCTCATAGTCTCTAACTGAAGGGAATTATTCTGTCTCACACTACTGAAAACACACAGATCGAAGTCTAGATGGTTTTAAAAGAAAGAAAACCAATGCTTTGGTAAATTGGTGTTGCCTTGTCATGGAGATGTGACGGTATATTTTGAGAGATTTTTAACATGAAAACAGCCTGCTTTGCTTGCAAATTTGGTTCCAATCCGTCTGCTTGATCATATATATTATAGATAGAATCCTAAGCTCAAACTGAGACAATAGTCCCTTTCACACAGAGATACAGGTAAATATCTGGAAAATTACCAGAACGACTTTACCGGAAGATTCAAAAAAGCACTGTTCACACAGGCAAGGACATTCTGGAATTTTTCCGGAAAAAAATATTTACACATCCATCCCAAAATACAGGTAAATCCTGACATCATACATCATAAATGAACTCTAAACGGCTGTGCTTGTATTTGTAAACATGAAAGGGGTCAGGCTTTTGTTGATGGATTCACTTTTAATTCAAACTTTAGCATTCATGCAGCTGCGTTTGTCCTAGAGACATCCAAAGGCAGAAGCCCTAACTGCAGCTAAACAGCTTTGTTTACACAATTTTTGCTTCATTACAAATTCAATGGATGGATAAGTAGGCCTATTGTGAACAAATTTCATGTAAACATATAGAGGAACACTTTCGCATGTCAGGATGTACATATGTTTGTGTGTTAGCACTCTCAGGAGCCCTTCTTCATGTCCACATGCGTCGCGCAACTGAATGCAGAGCTTGCAGGTAAACTCACAGTGGTTTATCATTAGCATTTTATCGATAATTTTTTTCCACAGTTGGCATTAAGAAGAAACAGAAACATTATCTGACTAACTAGCAGCTAAAGGTGTCTGGGAAAGTATTCAAAGGCTTTTTTTATAAACCGCATGCATGTGAATGCGTCTGAATGTTCTGATTGGCAGGAGGAGGCATCTCACGTCAGCACATCATCATGTCACGTTCTAAACGTGTACGCAATCATTCTGTCAGTTTTCCTTCTGCGTACACACAGGGCAGCATTTCGGGAAATTACCAGTAATGTTACAACTTCTCTTTCTGCAAAATTAGAGGAACAAATTTGCCGATATTTTCAAAAAGTTCACAATGATCTCTTACTGGAAAATTGCCGTTAATTTTCCGGAAAGGTCTGTATGTGTGAAAGGGGCTAATGTTGCTTTTAAATTAATATATTACAATCTAGAGTCACTTTAAAAAATAAATTAGCAAAATGTATTACTTACAGTAGTTACTTTTTAAGAAAAGTAATGTGTTATGTTATTTTTGCTTATTTTAATTTTAAATCTCAGCGGGGTTTTAGATTTTAATATATTACTTTTTAAAGGGCACCTAGGTTACCCCTTTTTCAGATTTAAGATAAGTCTTGTGTCCTTAGAATGTGTCTGTAAAGTTTCAGCTCAAAACACCCATCAGATTATTTATTGTAGCTGTCTGAAGTTAGAAACCTTCTGAAACCTTGTTGCTGTTTTTTTGTACTGGGCCTTTAGGCTAGTCCTCCCCGCCCACCGTTCGCACGTTCCTGTCAGCAGCATGCCTTAATCGCCGCCCTCGGCTGCCTCAGGAAGCAGATCTCACGTAACGTTTGTGAGAAATACTACAGTAAGAACTTTACCAATGAGTATTTAAATGCATTTTTTGTGGAGTTGCAACCATGAGTCACACACAATGTCATTACAAAGTTCACGCGCAGACACAGACTGACAGACACACAGAGACAGTGAGCGCGTTTAGCTTTGCACTCTTTTTGCACGCATATTTGACAGGATACAGGTTAATATCCACTGCTGTATCGATATCTGTTTTGTTAATGTACAAAATAAACCTGATTTAACGTCCACAAATCGGGATTGAAGCGTCTTCCTTTATAATTTTTTTGACATGCCGCTGAAGTAAATCTGAAGTGAATCGCTGTAATTCATTACACGCATGCTCTGTTTTAAAACATTTTAAACCTCTAAAACTCACTCTTGATCACATTTGATGATGATTGATGATCCTAGCAAACTGAACAGACCTTTTATTCCCGGTTGCTTTGCGTTTGTCCTGTCTTGTTGATATGATTATATGCGTTAATATGGAGACATGTTAATATGTGCTTGCCAATCAATATTGGTGGGTGGGGGGACCGTAGTCTGAAAACCGCTCCAATTGGTCCACCGTTTTTATGTTATTAAATGTTGAAAAAAAAAAAGGACTGGGTGTGTTTATATCACCCCAATATGACGGTCTATACACTACATCTACACACTCGTCTGTCCAAACAGCTTTAAAAGTAGATTTCTCACCATAGGTTCCCTTTAAAGTAGCTTTTCCCAACACTGATGAACTGTTTGTAGTTACAATTGCTTTTAGAATATGGTGAGAGGTGTTACATTATTAATGCATTTGAGGTGTTCTAACCAAATGCATGGCGTTAGCTGGCCTTGCAGAGAGTTTTGTGATTTTGATTCTATAAACTGAAATTGAGGCTCTTTGATTGATAATTTGAGAATCAATTTGATTCAGATTCCATGTTTTAGAATTGAATCTGAGAATCGAAAAACAGCAAAATAAATGGAATATGTACCTTCATTAATAATTGAGACAAAATAAATCAACAGTAAGGAATTAATTTTCTTTTTTAACAACAGATTGGATGAACATGTTCACATTATTTCACTGAACTCAAATGACATGAAGGACTTTATGAAAGTAACATTTTCAATACAGTATAAAGCTTTAAGCCATGTTCACACAACCAAACATTCATGCTATTTATCACACAGAAGTATCCCTGGTGCTGCTGCACTAGAGTTATTGGTAGACAGTAGACTGCACATCTTTGGTCCAGATGTGCAATCTACTGTTTACCAATAAATTCCTTTCAATGCAATTTCACAGCAGTTCGTAACTTTTTGAATTAGTTGGTAATTCGTATGAATTCATACTATCTAATTTATACAATTTAGTACTATTTGCTCATCACCCAATGACGGTTGGGTTTAGGGGCGGGGTTGGGTGCCACGCTTCCTTTTTAAAATCGTAGATTTTCACCTGAACTCGAACAAATTTGTATAAATTAGCCACTAAACTGACAAAACGTAAAATACTTATGTTTTATCGTGAAATCAGGCTGGTTTCTTTAGTAAATATGATCTGATATGACATTTATTGGCATAAAATAGGACGTCACTCCAATCTAACAAGGAATTAAAAAGTTTTAATTTTTAAATTAAACTATTTATTAATTAAAGAGCCCATATTATGGGTTTTTGAAAATGCCCTTCCATGTAGTGTGTCACAGCTCTAAGTGAAGTGAAATATCCAGCTAAGGCTTAAATCTGTAAGTGTACAGTGTTTAAAACTATTGATTCATCTATAAAAGAGTCGACTCATAGTGCTTCAAACGAGTCGTCTTGATAATGAGTCATTAGGTGTTTCGCGATGACGCAGCTACGAAACACAAGTAGTTGGGCGCACAAACCCGGGAGATTTGAAACCTGCGGCCCCGCCCACTAACAGAAAAAAAGTCACACACACACACACAGAGACACACTCAGACACTGGTCGAATAAAGTCACGCTGTGCAGATGGATATTATGGACAGTCTAATCAAAGATGAAACATCAGCAATATAGCCCAGCCTTGAGCAGTTCTGAGTGCTTCTGAAAACTATATGCTTTCAAAGAAGACTTCATCAGTTTGTTAAAGGAAGGATCAGTATAGACTGTCAGAACATGGATCAGTGCATCATGGATCTGTTTCTACCCCCATTTCACAAGTGTAAGTAAGTGCGATTAAAACTGTTGCCTCGTTTACTCTATCTTGCACATGATGTATTTAGTTGTGTTTTGTTACTTGTAACTGCTTGTGCTGCATCAGGTTAACTCTTTATATTCTCATATCGCGAGTAAAGCCACGTTGAAAACGCGACGCGTGCCGCTTTGATTACGGATCGTCAGCTGTTTACACACATGCAACGGACAAGTTTCAAAATATTTCAGCTCAATATTATTGTCTCCTCGTGTGTGTAACGCACGGGATTCGCGGATATAACAGCGCCGCTCCTCTATGGACGCGCCGGCCCTGTGTGTGTGTGTGTTTGTGTCTCCTCGTGTGTGTAACGCACGGGTTTTCGCGGATATAACTGAGCGCCGCGCCGCGCCGCGCCCTCTCTATTCAGCCGCTCCTTTATGGACGCGCCGGCCCTCTGTGTGTGTGTGTCTCCTCGTGTGTGTAACGCACGGGTTTTCGCGGATATAACTGAGCGCCATGCCCTCTCCATTCAGCCGGTCCTCTATGGACGCGCAGGCCCTGTGTGTGTGTGTGTGTGTGTGCGTGTGTGTGAAAAGAGCAAGAAGACTGTGACCTCCTCGCCAGTTCTTGGACTTTTTGCTCAATAAAATAGTTAGTCGTCAGTATTTTCTAGTCCATCGTCTGTGTTTACATTCACCCACTGGCAGCCAAAATCCACTATGAAGCGTGTATGCACTGTGACTACTTTTATATTGTAGATTAGCAGCTGGGCATTTCACTCTGCCTCGTGCTGAAGCCTGTAACTGTCGACCAATCGCAGCAGGCTGTCATCGGTCCAATCAGCGCAGATTAGCTTCGCGCTGAGGAGGGGTTTGGGAACAAATGAATCGCTGAACGATTCATATGGGAGTCGCTGGGATAATTAGGTAAAAATAAATGCAGATTATAAGACCATCAAAGTGTTTTTTGACCTTGCATGCATATTAGACTGTTGTTGGAGACCCTTACAACCTAAATATGACCCTATTTCATGTATAATATGGGCTCTTTAAAAATAGCAAGAGTTGTGCATTTAAAATACAGATGTGCTTAATGGATTAAAGGCACAGAATTAAATTTTGCTGCTAGGGCAGATATTCACAACAAACAAAGACATATTTTGAGTGTGGAATTGTGGGAGTTGTCATCTTAATAATTTAAATGAAGTGAATGGACTCGCTGCTAGCGTGAATGCAGCTTTACTTTAATTAATGCAGTTGTTTTTAAATTTGGCCACCTCTAAAATAACCTATAATCATTGAATATGTTAACAAAACAAACCCACTCATGCATAGACATGCAATTATTTCAAACTTATTTCAATTCCAAATTTTTAGATTTTAGTTTCATTATATTAGTCTATAACAATGTTTCCCAACCATGTTACAGGAGGACTACCAGCTCTGCACATTCATTATAACTTCTTAACCAAACACACCTGATTCAAATCATTAGCTCATTAGCAGAGACTGAAAGACCTGAAATGGGTGTGACAGACAAAGGAGACATCTAAAACATGCAGTGCTGGTGGTCTTCCAGGAACATGGTTGAGAAACACTGGTCTATAAGCTAGTGTTTTCCAAAACTGTGACACATTTCACAGATATAAACATCCAAAGCTTGCAGTTTGTCATGACTGGGCTGGCTGACTGTAACCCTGGTCATAACCTATTACGTAGCTGTGCATCACTTTAGACAAACTGTTTAAATTTTTAGAATGAAGCAAGGATGCATCTTAAAAACAATGAGCCCTAACATACACCCGGTGCAATAACGTGCAAGATGTGTTTTGCGGAATTTGTTGCTATTTTCAGACCAGTTCAACCCTAATTTTTACGTTTTTCGCCATGTTGTTGAAACAGCAAATCCATTTGCATCACTTTGTGGACTCATGGGTGTGCCGGTCTATAAAGGAGGTGTGTTGCTATTTTGAGAAACTGAAATAGACCACGCCGTTGACCAACTAAAATCTGGTCTAAAGTCCAGCACAGAGCGCATTAGTTATGCGCCTTTGCAAGTTCAAATGCTTAATACACACAGGATGTACAGCAATACACAAATATCTTTACAAATGAAAAAAATTTAATGGTTTAAATGTTACAAAAATTAATATTTACTACATGGATATAAAATTGCTGCCTCCATGCCTTCATGTCCAGGGGGCTTTTTTCAGGGTATTGATGGCAATTTTCATTTTTGTTATAATGTTGTTATTATTATTAGCAGTATTATTTATTATATGCATATTTATATGTGTTTTAATAAAAACAAGTTTAGATTTGTCCAACTGTCGTATGCATCACCATATGGGGCATAAGAATAGGACAAATGTTTAGATATAACGCTTCATTATTATTGTTTATTTTTTATGCTGGAAATTAGAACTGTATTTAGAAATAGTTTTGAAACAAATCTTTATGCTTAACAAATGAAATAAAATATGTAGGCTAATGGATGTCTTCAGTGGAGTGCGTCCTTATCCATGTAATTAAAGGAGTAAAGTAAAGAGTACAAATAAAGAGGCCGAATGGAAGAGGCTTTTCTTGCTAGTGAAGTGTTCAGTTTTTCTATTCAGTTTTTCCACTTACAAAGTCTGCCATGTAAATGGTAAATGTGTCATAGCGTGACACAACTGACTCTTAAAGGAAATGGGAGATGAGACTCTGATTGTTTAATGCACGTTATGCTCAAAACACACCCATAACTCTTAAGAGGATAATCACAACCCTGTTAGACCATATGCCCCGGCGCAAACCGTCTTTTTTGGTCCTTAAAATAGCAAAAGTGGACATGTCCTTTGAGCTTTTGTGCCATGCGCTTTAGACTTTGCACCTAGATTGTTAAAATAGAGCCCAATGTTTTAATTAGATCTACACACAGAGTAATCCTCTGCCAAGGTCAAAGGCGCATCACAATTCACAAGTTTTGCTCTTAGACTTTTACACACCTGAAACTTGTCTATAGCGCTTGTTCACTGCTGCTCTTATAGTTGTGTAAATTGCTTCCTTGTCCTCATTTGTAAGTCGCTTTGGATAAAAGCGTCTGCTAAATGACTAAATGTAAATGTAAATGTAAGTCACTTCAGAAGTTTGTCCGAAAGCTTTCATGGAGCTTTTGCTAAAGCACAGTAAACAAATACTTTCCCTTATTTAATACTACACATCACAGCTGACTATGACAGCTGGAAAAGTCCAAAAATATGCAGTACGTTTTGGAGTTGGGCCTGTTCAAGTTCAGATCAACTTCTCACCACAAACGTACACATTTAGTGTTCAATTGAAAGCTTACTGAGACCACAACTTCAAGCAGGTCTTGGTACACTTGTTTGGCCACTTTTGGTGCACACTCCAGTGTGACTGCTACATTTACAACTGCCCAAAATAAACCAGCAACCTTAGAGAGTTTCAGACTGGGAAAAGAGGTAATGCTGTAATGTTAAAAAAATAACAATAAATTATATTAATCTGTTCTAGTACACAGAAAAAAGAGAACTTGAGAAGTCTGTCACCCACAGCATTAGTTGTTTTCATTAATCAGTGTAATATTTACAATGGGGGGTCAGTGTACTTGAGCTTTTCATGTTTTTTTCTTCCTGTCTTTGCTGCTTTTCCGGCTTGGATGCCCTGTTTAAATGGCTTTATCTCAGTGTAGGTGTGTCAAATGCAGACGCAGGGAGTCGTTATGACTCACAAATGAAGGAAGGAGTGATATGAGGCACAGCCGGAGGTCTGTGGATTGCAGCATCCGCACAGACGACAAGAAACAGATGCTATTAAGTGTTTGCAAGGAAGAGGTGTCTTTAGTCAGCATTATAAAAAATAGTCTTCCTGGACATTGTGGCATTATTACAATGGTTTTTACCCACAGAATGCGAGGAGCTGACTAAAGCAAGCACAGAGGTGAACATTACTGTGGTTGATGTTGCACATTAACTGCATGCATCGAGTGTGATTAATTCTCCTCATTGATTGGCTAAAGTTTAATCAGGTTTTTTATGTTAATCCATCTGTATTTAAGCGTAAATCTTGTGAAACCGGCACCTCTGCTCCTGCCCCAATGATTATTTGGACAGTGATCCACTAGAGTCCTTTTGATCTATAGATTGAGTGACATTCATTAAACTCTTTAAGATGCAGTTACAGTGTTGATCATTACGCTGTGTTTGTGTTAGATAAGAGGTTTAGGTTATGTAACAAAAAAGCAACCTTGTTTAAAGCGATAGTTTTAGAAATAAGAAATCTGTACTCATTTCCTTACTTTTGTATTGTTCCAAACCATTATGGCATTACAAAAAACTTCTTTGGAATAGGGCTGCACAATTCTGGCTAATATGGGAATCACACATTTTTTTTGGCTTAATATCAAGATCAGAATTTTCTCATTATTCTGTAGATGTAAAATAAATGTTGATTTGGGTAGCCTATTATTATTGTTATTTCTCAAGCATATTGTAAAACAGCAAACATAATATTAGTCCTATAGGTCTACTGTTGGATAAAATGCTACATTTTATTTAGACTTTAAATGGTGGACGTGTCCTGGTTGTTAATTCACTGTAAAGTGATTACATCAGAATACAACTATTCATAATTCTGAAGTTGAATTATTATGTTTGAGACATGCTTGTCATTTGTCATTGAGAACCTTTTTAGACCTT
This sequence comes from Danio aesculapii, assembly GCF_903798145.1. Classification (NCBI taxonomy): domain Eukaryota; kingdom Metazoa; phylum Chordata; class Actinopteri; order Cypriniformes; family Danionidae; genus Danio; species Danio aesculapii. Next base: position 21,614,901 of record NC_079443.1, read on the forward strand.
TTGTTTTTCACTGGTAAAATGAGACATTTGTCATTATCAGATTCCATCGCACTATAATCAACGTTATATAGGCTAGAGTAGTAGTAGAACACTTTTTGTTTGCTATGAAAGAAAAAAAAAACATACCCAATGCTTGTTGTAATCATAACTGTAAAATGCAATATGATCATTTAAATGATGTGTGCACTTTAGGTTTCACTTTCACTGCAGTGTGTTGTTCATGTCATGGCCGTAGTCACTTTAAGAAAAAAAAAAAAAACATGCAAATCATACTTCCCGCTCGGCTCCCAAACGATTGCTCTGTGCAACAAACTGAATGTTATATTTACAACTTTATTACCTGTTATTCACAGCCTATGCAGGTTCTGTTCACTAAAGTAGAGTACATTGGCTGGCACATGCTTGTCCTCTCGATAGTAAACAAACAGCTTGCGTTCAGCTCACGTGTGATTTCGCGGTCGCAACTACATCATTACATTAAGACAGAAATGACATTTTTTTGGGGTGAATTATACCTTATAAATACAGTATGTGACACTTTTAACACCATTCGGAGATGTCCATGTTGCTCAGCAATGTATACAAAACAATGAGAAGACTCGTGTGACCACCTTTACGCTTCTCTCCTGAACTTGAAAATTTAATTGGCTGAATCGTAGAGATGCTGGATTAAGATCGTGTGCAGGGTCGAATCGAGATCGTGATCTTTTTTCGATTATTCGCTCAGCCCTACTTTGGAGTATATTTTAAGACATCAATAATGTTACTTGTTTTTGTACGTACAATAGAAGTCAATGGTAACATATAATGTGTTCTACAGATAAAATAAATGTATTCCAGTTTTGAACAATAGAAAGATGGCTTTCTTTTTGTAAATTAATCCTTTAAAATTGAATTCCACAAATGCAAATGTCCAAAAAACAAACTTTATTTGTAATTTAAAACTATTTATAAAAATGTATTATTTATGAATATATTTTTATGAGCTGAAATAGATATATATAGTCATATAGTATATATAGACCTATAGTTTCATAGTTGCATAACAATTAAAAATGTGTTTTTATATAAACCTAAACATAATGAAATATGGGTGATATTATCCATAACCTTGTATAATTTCATCCAATGTTTGTCAAATCATAAAGATTGTAGGAATTTCCTCTTCAACCCTGAAAGTGATTAAGGACATTTTTTAGCTTAATATTTTCTATTGTAACTGTTACTGATATTATTTAATGGTTTCACGTTTCATGTAGTTTTGTATGTAACCTGCATTCCACTCTCATGCGATTATAGTGTTAATATATAATATATAATGTAAATTATAGTTTCCATTAAAAAAAAGTACTTGGAGGTTCTTTGAAGTACTTAGAGTTTCTGGTTATGCAAGATTAATGCTAAAAGAGAATATGTGAAGGCAATTAAAATTCACTGTGATCATTTATGGGATATTACCTAGTTCTGTGCATTAACCTTCTTAATCTATCTCAGTGGAAGTTTCCCTGGACTTGTTGTCTTTTCTTATCACCTGAGCTGAAATGCCATGTTACTAATTTTCCTGGAGTGAAGAAAGTGATGCGCATTACAGTGCTGATGGAACCATGGTGGTATTAAGAGGCCCAAAGGGTGCCCAGAAAATCTGCCTCACACCATTAGACCACCAGCATCCTGAAGCACTAAGACAAGGCAGACTGGTCCATGCTTTCAGGTTTATGGCAAATTCTCACACTACCATCTGAATTTTGAAGCAGAAATTGAGACCCCTCAGGCCAGGCAACCCTTTTCCAGTCTTCCAATGTCCAGTTTTGTTAAGCCTGCGGATTGTAGCATATGTTTGCTGTTGTTTTTTGCCAGGATTGTTACTGGTGTGTTCTACTACTGCTGCTGTTGATTATCTGCATCAGGGTGGGACATGCTGTAGATCTCTTTTGTAACATGGTTATTTGAGGAACTATTGACTGTCTATCAGCTTGAACCAGTATGTGGTGAATTTCCTGAAAGTACAGTAGCGTAAGGCTAAGCTAAATATAGAACTATTAGTAATTGTCAGTAAACTTACAGTGCTTTTGGGAAATGCAGCCCTGGTCATTTGCCTCTTATTTCCAGTATCAAGGCATTTTTACCTATAAAAATGCAGCACCCTGGGTATTCTCTCTTTCACAGACTGTTCTCTGTAAACCGTATAGATGTTTGTTGGTGATCTTGGTTGATCAGTATAGTTTCTAAAATACTCAGATCAGCCATTCTGGCACCTAAGTCACTTAAATCACATTGCTTCTTCATTCTGATGCTCTGTTTAAACGTCAGCAGAACATCTTGATCATGTCTTCATGTCTAAATGCATTTAGTTACTGTCTGCAGTACCCGGTGAACGGGTGTACCTTATAAAGAACAGAACTGTAAAATTATATTATGTTTCACAATATTACTTTCCTTTTATTTTGATGAAAACATACAGTTGAAGTCAGAATTATTAGCCCCCCTTTTTATTTTTCCCCCAATTTCTGTTTAACGGAGAGAATATTTTTTTCAACACATTTCTAAACATAATAGTTTTAATAACTCGTTTATAATAACTGATTTATTTTATCTTTGTCATGATGGCAGTAAATAATATTTGACTAGATATTTTTCAAGACACTTCTATACAGCTTAAAGAGACATTTAAAGGCGTAACTAGGTTAATTTGGTTAACTAGACAGGATAGGGTAATTAGGCAGTTATTGTATAACGATGGTTTGTTCTGTAGACTATAAAAACTGCTTTTATTCTAGCCGAAATAAAACAAATAAGACTTTATTTAGAAGAACAAATATTATCAGACATACTGTGAAAATTTCCTTGCTCTGTTAATCATCATTTGGGAAATATTTTAAAAAGAAAAAAAAATCAAAGGGGGCTAATAATTCTGACTTCAACTGTACATGTAACCATTGCAAGAAAGCTTAGAATTAAGTAAATTTCTTTTAAAAAGATTTCCACACTGTAAAAAAATCCATGTTTACTGTATTTTGTGCTTCATGTGTTTTTTCCCCCCATTTAATGACGCTTTTGAATTGCATTACACGTCCTTGATATTTCTTCAAACCACAGTTAACCTTGAAAAGTTTGAAAAAGTGACTTTTATAAATTTTTTTAAATAGTTTAACGTGATCTATTGTCTGGATTGGTGTTGTATATCATGCCACAGAATCCTTGTAATAAACTGCCAGTACATTTTCTGTTATTTTACAGACTTATTTCTCTACATATTATTTCTTATACATTATTTTATTGCAAACTACTAAAATAAAAGTTACTGTGTTAAACTGTGGAGTTAAATTGTCAACATTAAAAAGTTGACAGAGCAGAGCTCACCATCCCATATTGCAATTAACAACCGTAAATTAACGGAAAACACCTGTGAATCATAAAATACAGAAACTGTTCATTAACAGTTTTTTTTTTTTTTTAACAGTGTATTTGTTTAGAAGTAATGCCAGGGGAGAAAAAGATTAAATGAATTCATCAGACGTTTCTTCACAGTATGATCCAATATCAATTCTTTATGCCAGTGAAACTTATTTATTTTATTTTTTTGCAGAAACCAATTAAGTGATCTGATTATGATTCGATTGAATTCAGTGGTCTCAAAATTGACTGATCGATTTTAAGAAATCATCAGTTACATTTCTATTAAATCACAAATGCAAGGCAAAAAATCAAACAAAAACAAAACCGGGAACATTTTAAAAAAAAAATCTGTATCCTAGTTGACACTTACAAAAAAAAAATGATGACATACAAAAAAAAATGTAAATGATTAAAAAAATATAATAAATATCATAAACTGTGTTATGTGGAAATCCTCATTAGGAAACAACACTTGACTTTAATTGTAGAAAAAGCATTTTGTTTGGAAACACTTGAATAAAAATGCAAATATAAAAACAAAGCTGATTAAGTGATCAAATTTAATTTCTTTTGCCAAATTATTTAATTTCAATATTTTGTAGCTATACATATGCAATTTAGTCATATTTCCTGGGGTTTACAGCTGGGACTGACGCTTGACAAATGACATTTTGTTCTTGAATATAAATATTTCCCAACGCATGATTTGCATTAGACAGGATCAGATTTACAGATTGCCTCAGCACAAATCCTTTTTGGCATTAAAAAATGTCAGGATTTATGAAAAACACATGATTTCTGTAAGGATGTTGATGGTGATGTATGCAGCTGATCTGTTTTTTCTTTTTTATTTCACAAAGGCATGTACTAATGTTTGTGAAAAGTCATTTGACTGGTATTTCTGCCATTATGTTACCTCTTAGCCTATATTGCATCTGTGTTGTAATCAATGATGTGCATCTTATCATCATGAGCTATGCTTGATTGTGTAATGTCTATTGCTCTGCCTGCACTGCATTATACATTTAAAAGAGCTGGTTTTGGATTTTTGCAACCCAGGGTAATTTGAAATATGTGCCTTATCCTTAATTGTTTTGTCAAACATAAAATATGTTCCTCCGGGTATGTTTCGCTGGACATTTCAGATAAAAAATCCACTAGAGGGCGCTGTCTACATTTTAGTGAATCTGAAAAATGTTACTCAGGGTACATTTTGTTGTTCATTACAGATACACATCCTTGACTACATACTCGTCCATGAGAGGGCAGGACAGCTCACCACTAACCTTTCCCTAACCCCAATAAATAGTGTTTTCAATAACAAACACAAGAGACAACTGCTCTGCTACAATTTAATTCTACCTTGGTTTTACAAAGCTTTTTATCTCTTTTTTTGAACACAGAAAGTTGTCCATGTGAAGATAGAGAAGTAATTGTACTCAATTACTAAACACAGAACAATATTAAGTTGTTTTGTTGTATTTATTTGGCTTTGTGCAAAGAACTGCATGAAAATAATCCTTCATTCATTGATTGTATGTCCTTGTGAATATCATTAATGTGAAAACGAACAAAATTTGACGTCAAATACATCCACATAGCATTCATTTTACTTATTAACTGCAAGCAAACGGATGTTGAGGTATGTTTTTGCATTTTCACTAGAAATGTAGGCTGAAGCAGGTATTTCCTATTTTGGTATTTTGGTATTTTCTGTAGGTGATCGGTATTTCCGATGTTCGGAAGTTCAAGTTTTCTGCTACTGTATTGTTATTGGATCTTGATCTGGTGCATATTCAGACAAAATGATGAGTAAATTCAGATCATCTGATCGAAGTATCGATCCATCCACTAGACATTTTGTATAATCTTTAAATTGTGTCAGTTTGCCACAATTGGGTCAAGAGTCATCATTGTAGTTTCTGTGCTAAAACCTACATTCTTATTAAGAATAAAGCCACATCTACTCATGATGTATGACAGAGCATGTGTCATGTGGTCTCTTTCAGTTGTCTTGTTAATTTGCTGAGTCGGAGTGTAAATCACGGCCGGGCAGCACCCAGCGCATCTGACTGCCTCTGTGTTTTATCTCTGGGCTTTTGTCAAACAGGCGCTGGGAGATGTCCTACTTGCAAATGGCAAGTTGAAGCCTCCTAAGGCAAGGGAGAAGGTTCCAATTATAGCACAGCATATTTTTCATGGGTAAAAAAAGTTTGAAAGAGCAGATGTGTATCAAACAACAGTGATGGAAGTTCAAGGGGGTTATCGCCAACCTTGCCAATTACCGTATTACTCACGAATTGAGAAACAATGGGCAGATCAAAGAGCCTCTTATGACTCATAGCAGTTGTTGTTTGTTAAAAAAAAATCTGAACTGAAAACTAACAATGCTTTAAAGTAGCATCCAGACTAGATGTTTTACAGGTATATTGAGGAGGTCTTATCACAAAGGCACATCTTAACCTTTCAAATCCTCATCCTCTTTCAAATGCTTGCTCTAAATTGGTCAAAATATGGTGATTTCCTGTAGATGTCATTAGAGGATGTGCTGTGGTGTTTGTGTACAAGTGCGCAGTTCTGAACTCTTCAGAGACATTGTGAATTATTCTCCGCTGTTGCTCTGCTATATTTAGAAGCCTTTAGTTTTCTTTACCAGCAAAGACGGCTTTTGTCCCGCTCAGCCTTTATAGTCAAAAGTGGTCTTCCAGGAAATTCAACTTGTAAAGTGTATTGAACTAACCCTGGTCATGGAAAAACGTAAGGCTTGCAGAGGAAATGTTTATAAATGATATTATGAAGCCCTTAAAGTGGCCATTGACTGACATTTTATGTTGTACTCCTCTGAGGTCCACTTATGTTATACATTTGTTTTCACATCAAACGCATCATTGTATAGTCAGTATTGTGCGCTTGTTTTTGCAATTGTTTTAGAACTTATGATTGTTTTACAACTTCTGATTCAGTTGCCTATGGGAGAAATGACTATTAATAATAATGGTCAAACTACTTGCTCTACAACAAATGTGTTCATGACTATACAGACAAAGCAGAATAATATAAAAAGAAAATATCAGTTTGCAGCATCAAGCAGCATAGAGAGCTGTTTTGAACATCTAAAAATGAATGGAAGTGAATGAGAACGGAAATTTTGAGCCAAAAGCATTCAAACGGCTGTGCCCACACGTATGCGAAGAATAAGGTCAGTATGTCAAACAATATAATAACAGAATTGAAGCAATATTGAATGGAACCAATAAATGATGCCCTTTTTGTAAAGTGATCTGCATTAAAAAGAAGTAAATGAAAGATCAGATTCTCTTACTGACATGGTCTGTAGCTTCAGTTAAAATAACCTTCATCCACTCTTTTTTAATGTTGGGATCAGAAGGAAGCAATGAAAAAAATATTGGCACTGCATGGTGTCTTTGGAGTTTTTTTAATAGAAATTTGTATTTTCAATGACCACTTTATATTGCTGTGCATGTTATCATTATACTGTATCCAGTACTGCTTGAATTCTATTCGATTAGATGTCTCAAACAACAGCTGTTCTTCCATCCACCTATTTTTATGTGCATTTTGGAGATTCGCATAAAGTAGTTAATGGAAACAGCAAGATGCGCATCAATTTTGAAAATGCACATAACTTTTTATTCGAAGATAAGATGCCCATAAACTACAATGGAAACACTTTTACCGAACAAATTCCAGTATGTGCATTAAAATAAGGTCATGTGATTTTGTTATAAGGGTTCATGTGATGATAAAAATGTCTACGAATGGACCAACCAGCAGGCTGAGCACATTGTAAAACATCTGAAATATTGTTTTTGTCATTGTAAAACGCCTTAACCTTTTCACTGTTAGTGTTATTATATTATTAATTACCTTCAGAACTGTCAAGAGAGTCTGTACTCCACGTCTGATGCCTTCAAACGCCACCACATGTTCGTTGCGTGTCGGCATTGTCTTCTCAGGCGCAATTCTATATTAAATTTCTATATTAAATAAAGAAAAGATTCACGCAGCTTCTCCTACCTCAATGAATTAAATATTTATTCTTGATATTTGGCACCAGTTAATCAGGAAGTGATGATTTTGTTCTCTTTGTCTTTTTGGATGAAAACGCTGCTTTATTCGCACGTCTTTTATGAGATTTTCCAGTTTTGCTCATACATTTATTTGCATCTTTGGATGAAAACATAGCTAGTGACCGATGAGCTTCTATGTGAAAATTCTGTTGTCATTTAGCCATCCTTGTGACTTGCATTGCGAACTTAAATGCAGATGTTAGGCAGACTGTCCAACCTACTTTTGTGTGTACAAAAAATTGCAAAACAGGCTCATGTTTTTGAAACTGCAAAAACATACATGAATTAAACTGTAGTTTTTAGATGAAATGCTTTGGAGCTAATGATATTTACTGAAACATATACTATACATATGGATAAAGAATTATTTTTGTGCAGTTCTTTGCACAAATCAAATAACACAAAACAAATTAACGGTGTCAATAATTGGTAATCGAATAAGTCTGCTTATCACTATGATGCAAAGTGCTCAGGTTCGAGTCAAGCACAGTTTTAGATCAGTGGATCATTGGTCTAGCTAATCTGTATGACAAGTTCCATCATCACGTGGACATATACAAAAAGAATGTGTAGACTAATGTTTATTTAGTTATTTAGTTTGTTTAGAGTTGGTGTGAGATCCAAAGGTTGCAGGTTTGAGTCTTGGCATTGGTTGGGATTGTGTATGAGAGTGAATATTCAGCACTTTCTTCCACCCTCACTACCACAGCACAGGTGAATCTCTTGAGCAGGGCAGCAAACACCTAACTGCTTCCCAGGAAGCCAACTGCTTTGGGTTGTGTGTTCACAGGTGTGAGTCACTTTGGATAAAAGCATCTGCTAAATGTATAATGTTATTCAAATGTATCAGTATGCATTCTTTGGTTTTGAATACCATTTTAACTAAAAACGAATCAATTCAGATAGTCAAAGGAAAAATTGGCTTCTTTAAACTTCTGTCAGTCTATAACACAAGTGTCAAACTCAGTTCCTGGAGGGCCGCAGCTCTGCACAGATTAGTTCCAACCATAATTAAACAAACCTGAACAAACTAAGTCCTTTAGGCTTGTTTGATGCCTACAGATAGGTGTGCTGATGAAGGGCTTGAACTAAACTCTACAGGGCTGTGGCCCTCCAGGAATTTAGTTTGACACCCCTGGTCTATAAGCTGGTGTAAATATATAACACTAGGGTTCAGTATGGCAAGTTAAGGCCCCGTTTACACTAATACGTTTTAGTTTTAAAAGTTTTGCTATGGTTATGCCATCCGTCCACACTACGCCAGAGTTTTCAAGCCCCGAAAACCTGAGTTTTTTGAAAATGCTGAAGAGGCCGTTTTCATTTTAAAACGCTGCTGCTCCGTGTCAGTGTGGACGGGGGAAAACGGAGACATCTGAAAACGGATGCGTTCACCCATCTGATTGGGGCTTTTCCCTCAATAATAAGTGGCCTACACACAGTTCAGTCCTGCGTCCTCTCCTTGTAAGTTCAGACTTCACAAGTTTGATATGAAAACAAACTCCTGAGGACACGTCGGGTAAATCTTCAAAGGGAACAGTGTACTTTATAACCTCATTGACATCACCCTGGCTATCTTACAATACAAGGAAAACATGATATAAGGAACTGCCTGTTTTCATTTTGATTTTAGCAACTTAACAGACACCAAACATGTTGAGGCTTCATGTTTCACTGCATATTTAAATGACCGTCTAAATGCATAAATGACTGTATACATATTTATAACAAAACGGAGCCTATAACATTACTGCCTCCTTTCATTTTCATTGAAAATACAAAACATACCCTCTCTTTTGATAAATATCAGTTTAAATAATCAATAATGGCCATTATAAAAGTATAACGCACAATAAGTTTATACATTATAGGAAATAAAGGCAAGAAATCAGTCAAATGTGCGGAATCAGTGTACATGGTTTCTTAAATTAATATATTCACTTATCTTATCATTATTCACTTAATATATTTACTTATCAAAACACGTTATCTGAGAGGAAGTAATAGATTCAAAAGACCCAAGATGGGGAATATGTCGTTAGATAGATAACAAGATGAATTAAATATCACGTTTAACAAATATAGTGAGATTAGATCCAGCAGTAGATCCTTGATGAACAGTCTGACGTGCACAGCTCTCATCGCAGCAGTGCATGCCAGAGTGTGTGTGTGTGTTCATGTGATTTGTGTTTTGTGTGAGCAGTGTAGTGTGGACGGAGAGTTATTCAGAAACGCTGGGTGAAATGCCAGTGTGGATGCAGATCGTTTTCATTCTAAAGGTGCTTTCACGTCTGCGATTTGGTTCATTTGGTCCGGACCAAGAGCAATAAATGATACATTGTAGCATTTTCTGCTGTCTTTGGGTCGTTTTCACACCACTGCTGGCTTTGCTCCGAACCAGATGAAAAGGACCAAAATGCAGTCATGTGACAAAATCCACATCTCTCATTGGCCAGATGTTGTTGAACATATCTCCTAAACTGCTTATTGATTGGTCAGAACTCATATGCGAGAAAATGACAATGGAACTCCCGCAAGTAAACAAAATGGCAGACACAAAATGTCGCTTTTTATTACGGAGCTACGACTGCGCTGACTGATTGTCTCCCAGACTGCGACATGATCATCTTGTGGAAATATTACCAACGATCCATCCTTTGTCAGTTTAGTGGCTAATTTGTACGAATTCGTACGAGTTTAGTCGTACGAAATTGTACGATTTTAAAAAGGAGGTGTGGCACCTAACCCCACCCCTAAACCCAACCGTCATTGGAGGATGAGCAAATCGTACTAAATTGTACAAATTAGATCGTACGAATTCATACGAATTAGCCACTAAATCAAATCAGGTAATGTTTTTCCCTCTCTCTCTCTCTCTGTTGGTAAAGCACTGTCAACCAATGTTTTTTCCTCCACATTCCATAATGCTCAGCGCATCAGACTACGGCAGCTGGATTAGTCCAAAAAGGCGCAGTACTTTTTGCGGTTGGGTCTGTTTTAGTTCGGATCATATTCTCACCACAAACGAACTGCTCCAGGTTTCATTTGAAAGCGTACCGAGACCACCTCTTCAAGGAAGTCTCGGTATGCTTTTTTGGTCCGCTTTTGGTGCACACTCAAGTACGATTGCTGCATTCACACCTGCCCAAACGAACCGCACCAAGAGGGAAAACGAACTCTAGTGCGATTCAGCCGAACTAAATAAGGCAGGTGTGAAAGCATCCTACAACACCGTTTTAAAACTAAAATTACACTAGTATTAGTGTAAACGGCCTAAGCGTTTGAGTGATGTCTTCATGGTTTCAGCATTCACTGATCTTGGTTAATGTTTGGTTTCTATATGTGGATTTTTAACATTAGGTTATGTTATTAACATTAACATATTTAGGATGGATGTTAATTAAATATGATAATATCATTAAAAAAAAAAATTAAAATGCAAAGACTTTGCAGATTCATTATACCTAATACATAACACTGTCGATGGAAAAACAATTAATTTGCTTATAGATTACACTTAACATTAGCATTTTCATTAGCAGTAGTTAGTATTTAATTTAAAGATTTATTACTTTAAATTAATTAGTGCTTAAATGTAAAATTACATTTCAACAATGACAAGCTAAAATAAAGTGTAACCCGATATTTGTAGGTCAAGATTGATTCTTTAGATACAATGTTATCATACATATAGCACATATTAATCACAGAAATTATCTAATGAGATTTCCCAGCACTGGCAATGCTTCAATTATTTTTTTAAAAGAATTACATCATAGTTTCAAGCATTAAATCACAATTAATCCTATGCTGAACCATACAGTAACACTGAGACTGAAAATGCTTCTCAGTGGTGTATAATGTTGGTAGAGGTTAATGTACAGTGAATGTAATGCATGTCCTGTTGAGCTAATGGACAGCAGTGCTGTTCATCGAAAAATCTTTTGTGCTGTCAGCTCCATTAAAAATAAATATACCTCACATGCAAATGTCACTCCTTGTGCATGTACTTCTTTATAAATATTCCAGTAAGTGAATATTTATGCAGTCATTTAAATTTTTTACAATTTCATCAAGAACAAATAAAGCCTAAAAAAAGAAAATTGGGCATTTTAAAAACAATTAAATTTACATTCTTTTGCACCTTTTTTTTATTGGAAAACCCAGCCTGATTCCTTCACAATCAAAAAAGCAAGGAAACAAACCTCCGTTCAGAAGTCAGTGTTGAAAGCATCTGGAGGCATTGTGAAGGGAATCATAAAGAGACTTTGACAGCGAAAAGACACTTATAGATGCAGACAGGCAGTGAAAAAGGGACCCAAACAATAGCGCTTGCTCTTCAATGAGAGGCTAGCGAGCGTGTGCCGAACCGGGATTGAGATGAAAATGAGGAAAAGAACATGAAGGGAAGAGAAAAGATGCGGAGAGGGAGCGAGCGAGAGAGGGATTGTTTGGAAGGGGAGGGGGTTACTTAAGGGGAGCAGGGCTGGCTAAATAGGAATCATCCCTCTTAGCCAATGAGTTTAAAGAGAGAAGCAGATGTCACAGGAGTGAGAGGGACCACCTCCGCAAGCTCAAGCACCCTCGGTGAAAAGAGCGCAATGAGCTGTGCGCTGTCACATCGGCAGTCGCTGTCTCCACTCTCTCTCCCGAACGCACACGTTCTTACCCTCCCGCCCGCTTTCGCAGGTTGTCAGCTGGAAGCATCAGTCTAGGTAAGACTTGCATTTTACATTGCCTAATGCCTGTAGATTAGTAAAGAATGCTCATTAAATTGCTATTTTGCGCGAGTTATATGCGAGTTTCCGCTGATGGAGGCACACTCAGAGAAACTGAGGAGCTTCTTATATAAGTGCCGTGGCTCAGAGCTGATTTTATGGAAACTTTGATACGAGACGAGAGGATGGAGTCACAGCGGCAGCTTTGAGATCCGCCGTTCCCCAGTGCATGAATTATAAATAAAGGAGGAATCCAAATGAATCGAGACACTTTGTGTGGTCTTGGAAAAAAAACAGTTCAGGTAGTCCGGAGCATGCCAGGTAAATTGGCGTTTAGGTGCTGCAGTCCCCGAAGTTGAAACGACAGCTGTGAGATTTGCACTGCATTCAGCATGTTTTATCTTTCTCCCGACTATAATAAATGCTGTTTGGTGCCCGGCGGCTCTCGCTCAATCCAGGGTCCCAGCCCCTGAATCTTTTTGTTGAAGGCAGGGGGGTGTGCGTGCGTGTGTGTATGTGTGTGTGTGTGCTTGGACTGATCAAATCCATTATGTGTGAAGCAGACGATAATGTGAGAAGGTGTGCGTCTACTGCAGGCTGTTTTTCAAAGCAGACCGAAGCTGTCATTAGTTGTTACTGTCAATGCACGGAGCGTCAATGCTGCCAAATTTTTACAGATCAGCAGATATGTTGTGGGCTGTTGTTGTTTTGTAGCGATATTTTTGTCCCACGAGTTGGATGCTGAAGTACGTCTTTGAACTTCCATGACTCACTGACGCTTACCTGCCCTACTTTGAGAAGAGGATGATAAAGTATTATTCATACTTGATGTAGGAACTCAGATGAAAGCCTCACAATCTATTACCTGCATTGCATTTGGCCCCATTTTCTCCAGAGTACCATCCTTGGGAAGTTTTACTTCAAAATATTAGATGAGAATTTGCTTTGTGGTATTTACTCAAGTTGACACATGGAGATGCTTGTGCATAGAGTTTGTATTGCATTTGAATGCGACTTTGGAATTAGTTTCTTTTTTTTCCCCTTAAGGGGAAATTTGGGAGATTTTTTTTTACATGCAAATTAGATTTGGTGGAATTTGCAGCAAGGCTGAATTGGCTGAGGCAACTGGAACTACAAATAGACACTAAAGTCAATACTTTAGTAATCTTTTTCACACAGTCTCCTTCTCTGATGAATAAATAAATTCAACTCGCCACTGAAAATAGCTCCATTTGCTGGTCCGCACCCTCCATAAGTAATGTACGCGTGTCTTATATTTCATTTATACCGGCGACGCCGTGCGTTCTGCGGCAGAGTTTCACCTTAATCAGTGTCAACCATCAGACGTTTGATCATCGTCTCTATCTGCAAGACTTTCAGCCGGGATGTAGACGTCGCTCGTCTCCTGAGAGCCATCTCTAACTGTGATTAACCAAGCACAGCTGAGCTCTCCTGTCTCGTAGAGTTGGAGGATATACGTCCATTCGCACCATTTGTTTTCCATTGTGGATCCTATTGTGAATTAAAGCTGAAAATGAGGAGCTCTGCGTCTTCCGTCTGCACTCGAAGTGTCTCAGGTGTGACTGTCGGGCCGAGTAATGGCAGTGTGTGGACTGATGCATATTCTCAGGCTTGAATCGTTCAAATATATAAGATGGAGAGCTCAGGGCCCGACTGTGTGGCAACAGGCTGTGAATCAGTCTAACACATTGTCAACACTGAGAACCAGTCAGTATAAAACTAGAGCACTTTCCTTATAGTCTACAAAGTCTGCAATGCAAGAGGGTGATTTGTGGTGTAGACTGCTTGGTGATTATACTGGGAACGGTCTAGTTGTTAGTGTGTAGAGCACAGTCTGTAGGAAGGAAAAAAATCATCAGTGAGCTCTCTCAATTGTGTCACCTAGAGAATAGTGAGATAAAACAGAGATCGTATCTCAAGTTTTCTGCTTCTCAGGAGAATTAGACCCTGCACAACTTGTGGAATTGAAGGAGAGGTTTTGACATGGTAAAATTTGGCACAGTTTGAGACAACTAACCAGTGTTTGCTATTTCATGGCAATGATTTCAACATAATCCAAATTTCATTTTGAAGAAGAAACATTCATTCATTCATTCAATTTTTTTGGTCCCTTTATTAATCTGGGGTCGCCACAGTGGAATGAACCACCAACTTATCCAGCAAATGTTTTACGCTGCGGATGCCCTTCCAGAGAGGAAACACCCATACACTCCTATTCACACACATACACTACGGACAATTTAGCTTACCCAATTCATCTATAGCGCGTTTGTTTGGTCTTGTGGGGGAAACCCACACCAACACAGGGACACTTACAGACTCCACACAGAAATGACAACTGACCCGGCCAAGGATCGAACCAGCAACCTTCTTGCTGTGAGGCGACATTGCTACCCACTGCACCACTGCAGTGAGTGGCTAATGGTTAAGATGAAATCTAATATATATATATATATATATATATATATATATATATATATATATATATATATATATATATATATATATATATATATATATATATATATATATATATATATATATAAAGAAATAAATATTTCATGTTTTCACAATTGTATTAAACATATATATATTTTTTTAACAATAATGATAATATTTTTGAGCAGGATATCAGCATGTAAAATATTATTTTGTGACACTGAAGACTAATTTCAACAAATAAATGCAGCCTTAGCATTAAATATTTATTTCAAAAACAACCCCATACTTTGACTGATAGTTGCTCAGTAGTGACATGCATGGATAATGATGAATGATGTTTACTGAGTAAAAATTCTCGGTTCAAGTTTTAATATGGATCTATTTTATTGATGCTTTCTGTGGAAAAAAAACAAGAAAATTACGTTCTGTTCTCTGCATTTTCCTTTTTAATTTTCACTTCTTTAATTTTTAATAGCTGAAACACTCACAGATCTTATTAGTTTCCCCCAATTGTGCTGTCCACATTTGCTTTATAGCTTTTCACTCTCTCAAATATAAAGGTACAAAAGCTTCCACTTGGGCAGCACCTTTTCAAGAGGTACACATTTGTACTTTACGGTTTCAAATTGGTGCCTTTAAAGTACACTTTAGTACCTAAAAATCACAAAAGTGTACCTTTTTGAAAAGGTACTGCTCCAATGACATCTTTTGTACTAGGGCTGCAGGATATTGGAAAAATTTGACATTGCGATATTTTATTTTTCTGCGATATATAGTTGAAGTTGGAATTATTAGCTCCCTTTGATTTTTTTTCTTTTTTTAAATATTTCCCAAATGATGTTTAATAGATCAAGGAAATTTTCACAGTATGTCTGATAATATTTTTTTCTTCTGGAGAAAGTCTTATTTGTGTTATTTTGGATAGAATAAAAGCAGTTTTTAATTTTTTAAAAACCATTTTAAGGTCAAAATTATTAGCCCCTTTAAGCTATATATATATTTTCGATAGTCTACAGAAGAAACCATCGTTATACAATAATTGCCTAATTACCCTAACCTGCCTAGTAAACCTAATTAACCTAGTTAAGCCTTTAAATGTCACTTTAAGCTGTATAGAAGTGTCTTGAAAAATATCTAGTCAAATATTATTTACTGTCATCATGACAAAGATAAAATAAATCAGTTATTAGAAATGAGTTATTAAAACTATTATGTTTAGAAATGTGTTGAAAAAAAATCTTCTCTCCATTAAACAGAAATTGGGGAAAAAACAGGAAGGCTAATAAATCAGAGGGGCTAATAATTCTGACTTTAACTGTATATTGTGACATACTGTACAATTTCACCAAAAGATTGAATAGCACTATTTGGAAAGAATTTATAGTCACGCTTAATTTTAACGTTTACCTCTCGCTATTAGAAAACCATTAACTATGACTTTTGCTTCAATAAACTCTATATTTGCTCTTTATTAATAGATAAGGTGGTTTAGATAACGGGTTACAGATGTAGCATCATGCAGCATATTTAGCTTATAAGTACTAATAAACAGCCAATATCTCAATAACATGGACGCTAATAAGCAATTATTTAATAGTGAGCATTGCTCCCTAAAGTGTTACCAAATGTATTTTTTAGATTTTTAGTATTTAATCAAATTTAGATTGATTGACATGATTCTGTAAGGAAAGTGAATCATGCATAAAGTGTAATAAACAAATTACAAGCATAGATAAATACAATAAAGCAAAAAAGTGAAATAAGCAGTGCATCCTTTTGCATATATAAATGTAAATAGTATGCTGCAGACTCTTTATTGTAAAAATAATATAATAAAACCATTCTTTATTAAACGTCTTGTGCCTGAATACTTTAATCTCTTGTGTTTTGCTCAAATATAATCCTAACTCAGCATTGCATGTCTAAGTGATGTGACTATTGCGGATGCATACATTGCAATATCGATGCTGAAATGATAACCTGTGCAGCCCTATTTTGTACCATCATTTCTGCCAGTGCACTCAAAATGTCTTTTTCCCTTTGGAGAGTCTTAAGAATTAATTATCTGCACAAGAACCACTGCATGTCTTGTGCCTTTGTCTGTTAATTGAACATCACCTCTTCTGGTAAAGGTAAAACATCAAGTTTTGGAACAAATCCGAGTTTTTTCACGCTTGCTGACCCATATCAGGGTGATTTCCACCCTGTGCTGCTGCGCGGACAAGGTGATTGAAGTTACAACAAAGCATGAAACAATGAAACAAGACAGTGTTCGGTCAAGCGTTCTGTCTTAATACAAAAGTCTGCTGTAATTTCATTGAAATGCACCTCACGTGGAAACCAGCTGTTGTTTTTTTACTTTTTTTTTATCCTCCACCATTGCTTGTTCATGACACCCAAAGACTCATTCGTCTGTTGATGAAAGCCATTGATTAATGCTCGAATTAAATGCTGAACACATCTCCGCACGCATATCTCTGAGATGTATTGGAGCGTTTAAGGTCTTGGCAGACAGGTTCCTCTGTGAGTCGGTAATGGGCGAGGAATGCCAGGAAAGCCGGAGCCCTCACCACCCCCCCTCCCTCGCAGATAAAAACGATGTGTCCCTGGTGGCCCGGAACATGATTTCAACCCGTATGAGGTTTCAACAGCTTTCTCCATCTGGCTTCTGTGCAAACAGTGTTGCGCCCCTTCTCCAGTGTTTATCGATTGAAGCGTTTACTCTATCAGTCATCCGATCAGGCGCTTCTTCCTTAGTTGCTTCTCTTAAACATCACAGTTCTTCATCTGGAAATTACAGCAGTCAGTTGAGGACAAGACAAGAGTGAAATGTTGAGAGAACATTTGCAGTTGTTTGTGAATATGTCCTTTGGCAAACTTTTGTCTCCAAGGCCTCGATTGTCCACAAAAATATCGAAGGCCATAAGACTTTTGCAGTTTTGTGTGTACAACAGAACAGAATGTATGTGTATATACTACACTAGAATTACTTTGTAAGTCAGAAGTTCATGAAAGTTTGTAAGCTCACATTTGATAAAAGTTGTGAATCAAATTTTTTATTTTTAGGTAACTATTTAGTTTAAGTACCAATGCCCCCTATTAACTACTGCCTTATTACCTGCCTATCATTAAAATATTGGTTGTTTGGTTGTTTATTAGTTCTAAAAAAGCATGATATTTTTCTACATCCCTAATTCTACCCAATACATTAACCCAAATATTACTATTTATAAGCAGCTAATTAGTAGTTTCTTGAATTAAAAGTCTTCGTTAATTGTTTGCTAATACCTTAAAGTAAAGTGACCCTTTTTTCTTGTAATCAAGTTTATATGTTGCAATTCAGAAGTTTTGTTTAGCACTTTTTTAATAAGCTTTTATTTGTATCATTTGGTGGCAGCAATGATTCATGATACATGTTTAGAAATGTAAAATTCTTGCATTTGGAATTATAAGACTTAAATGTGAATAAAAAAAAGGTTGAGGTTAAATAAAAGTAAAGACTTCACTACCTGACAAAAGTCTTGTTGTTGATCCCAGTTGTAAGAGCAAAAGAATAATAACTTGACTTCTAGTTGATCATTTGTAAAAGTGGCAGAAGGTCAATTTTTTTCTTCAGATTAATCATCTGTTGAATCATCACAAATACTGCAGAAGGACTGTTGGAACTAGCATAGACCAAAGATTCTCATAGAAATCAGTCAAGTTTGGTGAAGGAAAAATCATGGTTTGGGGTTACATTCAGTATGGGGGTGTGCAAGAGATCTGCAGAGTGGATGGCAACATCAACAGCCTGAGGTTTCAAGACATTTGTGCTGCCCATTACATTACAAACCCCATGAGAGGGCAAATTCTTCAGCAGGATAGCACTCCTTCTCATACTTCAGCCTCCACATCAAAGTTCCTGAAAGCAAGAAGGTCAAGGTGCTCCAGGATTGGCCAGTCCAGTCACCAGATATGAACATTATTGAGCATGTCTGAGGTAAGATAAAAGAGAACGCATTGAAGCTCAATCCAAATAATCTTGATGAACTCTGGGAGTCCTGCAAGAACGCTTTTTGCCATTCCAGATGACTTTATTAATACGTTATTTGAGTCATTGCAGAGATGTATGGATGCAGTCGTCCAAGCTCATGGGAGTCTATACTGTACATTATTTCTGTTAAGTGCTTTTTTCTAAGCAAAGTCAGACCTTACTGTCCCAATTAAAGAATTAAACATCATGGCATGATCATATTTTATTTTGGTAAATGGTTTTGCGTTTCATATAAGCCACTTCTGATACCACATGATCAACTAGAAGTCAAGTTATTATTGGTTGTTCCTAAAACTTGGATAGGTGACAAGACTTTTGTCAGGTAGTGTATACCAAATGTTAATTTCCTTGCCTGTTTTAATGGTTGTAAACAAATCAAGTGTTAAAATGCATTTAAAAGTATGAGAAATCATCTTGAGGTACTTTGTACATTTGTTACAAAGCCAACTTGTTGAGAAACACTGCTATAGAAAACCGACTGTAAATCCATCAAGTCTGTCAGCGTTTTTACTGAAGTGTCTGTAGGAGGCATCTTTGGAAAAGTATGCAGTATTATGAAAATGATGGTGATTACGGAACCCACTTTGCTTGAGTATTTCTTCTCCTCCGTGTGAGTCTGCCTAACTTCAGATGACCTTTACAATTTGAGCATGTTGAAGAGTAAGTACGAATAAGTGTGGACTCATCAGAAAGCAGGAAATGGCAAGTTTTTTCTTCACGCCACAGTTTCTTGATGCAGTTTGAGTGCTCTGTTTGTCTTCTGGGAGCTTGTTTATGGCGTCTGAACCTCACTGACTTGTTTTTAAGGAGTCTGAAGTAACATTAGGAACTGAAACAGAGCGAGCGAAATGAATGCAGCGATTAATTGTGTTTCTGAAGGATGATGTTGACCAGTAGAGGACATCTTTGAACTGAAAGGCTTGCTTTTTTCTATGCAAACTAAAAAGGCAGCTCGTAAGGTCTTTTTGTGTGTGTGTGTGTGTGTGTGTGTGTGTGTGTGTGTATGTGTGTCTGTGAATCAGAGCTCTGCTTGTTACCGTACGATGATGAAAGGAAGACGAAGGCTTGGTACATACATATTCAGGTCTCTCTGTAATGGATCTGTGCATGGATGCTTTAGCCGACACAAAAGCAGGGAATAGGCATGTGGAAAGCTATTTGTCAATGACAGCTGAACTGACCAGGCTGATTTCTGTGCATTTTAATGGCTTCCTCCCTCTGTAGTGCGTACAAGGTACAGATTGCTTTATCATTTTAAATGAAACCTACTGATGTGAAGATATATTACCCCCAGCTGTCTCATAAATCTGCAAGATGGGATAATTTCTCTGAAGCCTGAAGAGTTTTATGAAGAAAATGTGAAGGGGATTTGCTTGTGTAGAACTCATCGATATAATGCTTGGCTGTGTCGGAAACACTTAGGATGCTAGGCCTGTACAAAAATTGTTTTTTATTTATTCAGTTATTCACTTTCATTCGCCTTAGTCCCTTTAATCATCAGGGGTCATCACAGTGGAATGAACCACCAACTTATCCAGCATATTTTTTACACAGTGGATCCAGCTGCAACCCAGTACTGGGAACATCTTTACACACTCAGACACACTCATACACCACGGCCAATTTAGTTTATTCAGTTCACCTATACCACAAGTCTTTGGACTTTGGGAGAAACCGGAGCCCCACAGGAACACTGGGAGAACATGCAAACTCCACACAGAAATGCCAACTGAGCCGAGACTCAAATAAGCGACCTTCTTGCTGTGAGGCAACAGTGTTATCCTCTGAGCCACCGTGTCATGTTTTCTATTTATTTGTTTGTTAATTTTATGCAAACAGAATGTACTTAAAATTTATATTTCAAAACAATCTTCAGAAAAATCTCAAAATAAAAACACAATTTTAATACAACATAAAAATTAATTTATTATTTTTTTTAGGTACAGTAAGTGGTTTAATGCTGTTCATATGGCCTGAAATTAAATAAACTAATTTAATTAAATTAAAAAATGTATTTAAATAAAAAATTGAAAATAATTTTATTGTGTGACATCTACAGTAAGAACGGGCTGAATATATATGTTTAGTGTAATGTAGTGCAACCTCTAATATTTATAAGATTGCAATTTTTTTTAGGGATTCCCAATATTCTTAGAACATTCATTAACTCGGCTATTACTGGCTTATAATAAAATTATCATCCAGATACAGAAATGCAGTTATAACAAACAAATAACATTAAATTAATTCTATTTAAGAATGAATTAAGCATTAACTGGTCTCATAAAAACAACAAGACGTCTGATTTGATGTAGTTGTCAGAAGCCGTAGCCTATGGTAACTAAAAATCCCATATTTGACTAAAATTTCTGCATATCAGATATTGACTGAAGTCCAATATTGAGCATATACTGTACATTATAATTTGTTATACTTAGTTGGTATAGTGTATCAAAATGTGAGTAATGCAAATTAAATCTATACATTATAATATTGAGAGCACTTAAATAACTCATTTTAGTTTTCAACTTTTGTTTATTCATTTGTTTTTATTTTTAATTATTGATTGGTTTGTGAGTGAGTAAGTGAGTGAGTAAATTGGTTGGTTGATCAGAGAGTGGGTTGGTTGTTTAATAAGTGAGTTGGTTGATTGGGCATTATTATGTTCACTTCAGTATCGAATAAAATTGGAAATCAAATTTGTATTTATATGTTCTCTATTTTATTTTTTATATTGAGTTCGCATCCGCTTTGAATGTTATCACTCAATTGTATGGGCGTTATCAGCTATACTAATAGAGAAGACTCCAGATCCAAATCTGTTTTTACATTACTGTGATGATTGGGTTTAGGGTTGGGGTAGGGTTAGACGTTAATAAAATACAATCATGGGAAATTTAATACATAATATAAATAATTCTCGTTAACTTTCAGCAGCAGCCGTATGTGATCTATATACACTATTAACCATGCGTATGTATGATAACAGCCCTCTGAGCCTACCAGTAGGCCACTACTGGCCCAAATCTATCAGCTGATAACCACTGAGAACACCCATTCAATTGAGTGATAACATTTGAATCGGCAGGAGCTTGTCATTGTTTAATATTTATTTATTTGAGTTAGTTAGTTAGCTAGTAGGTTGGTTTTTAAGTGGATTGAGTGTTTTGATGTTTTTATAATTTAGTTCAGTACACTAGTGGATGTTTAATGTTTTCTATTTTTAGATTGTGTTGTTTTTTTGACACTCAGGTTGATTTATTAATTGCTCATAATTGGAAAATATTAGACATTTAATGTATGCTGTTTTGTTCCATATATTTACTTTCAGATTTTATCTGCTGTTGTTTAAAGGTCCTGTCAAGTGCTTTGAAATGGAAGTTTTTTTTTAACTCGATGTTTAACGTGTTCTGATACACTGAAAAAAAATGTCTGCAAAACTGTTGCAAACAATTTAATTGAGTTGAATTTAAACAAGCAAACTAAATTGAGTAATGTTCAACCTAATTCGTTTGTTTAAATTCAGCCCAAATAAATAGTTTACAACCCCTTAACTTAAAAAAAAAATTAGTAAATCCAAGGAATCATCTTTGAGTCATTTTTTTAAGTGTAGAGTAGCTCCTCTACTAAAAAAAACAACAACAACCAATCGCATTTTGTTTTCTCACAGCTCTGCCAGTTATTGCACTCGAGTGCTTCAAATATAAAGCAAACGAGAAGCATCTTAAAGGATGCAGGGCATGTCAGACACTGCAAAGCATTTGATTGGTCAAGATTTGATTAGAAACTGAAGCATGAGGTGACGTGAAAACGTTTTTGATTCATTTAGGTGGTGGCAGAGTGATGAACTGGAAGCTTTTGATGTTTATATCAGGTTTATATATATTATGCAAATTTTGTCATTGTTTTGTAGCACACTAGTTTATAGATATCCTTAAAACTAACATACTGATACATATAAAAAAAACTTTATTCATGGGACATTTAACACTTGGTTGGTTGGTTTGTTAAGGTAGTAAGTTGGTTGGGTTAGGGCTGTCATGATTATGACATTTAGCTGAAGATTAATTGTTGAAGAAATACTTGCGATTATCCAATTAATTAACTGTTTTGGGGCTTTGGTGATTGATTGTCTATTTAGGGGCCCAAATAATTGAATATATGGCCAAATATGAGTGTGCATATTTGTAATGCTAAAAACGTTAGAAAGATCTGAAGAGCTAAAGTGACGTTTAATTGTTATAATTTTCAATTCCCTATTTTTACATTTAGATTGCGTTTGCCATTCACTTCAACTTTACATGATCTAAAACAGAATTGGCTGTTAGTCAGTCACACAGTATACCGAAATCAGTGAAGAGTTCCCGTACTGTTAGACTGTACATCAGATTCAAGCACCGGAACTAAGTGTTATATTTAACGCCACTACTGAATGCTGCTTTTATCCATCCATCAACACATCCCTACATTATTTGTTTATCAAACCCAATTTCCTGCTCAGATTACTCAGGACATCACAATCTCCTGCTCTTTACAGTAAACACACTAGGCTGCATTTAAATGCTCTCTTCTCTCCTGCAGGTGTCTCTTTCTTCTGATGTATAGGTCGGGTTGTCCGGCGTGTTATCGGCTGTCGCTCAGTCTGTATAATTGATAGCAGAGCCTTTACTGTGGGTGTGTGTCAGTCTAGGCTGAGGGGGCTGCCTGAAGCAACATTAACATTGCAGGCATGGGGACTACAGATACCCAGTTCCCATCATGCCCTCTGACCGGCAGATCACACGAGGCACAGACAGATAAAATGAAGGTCAACCTCTTTTAAATGATAGATATGTGACACAGCCTGCAGCCAGTGTACAGTATGGGTGCAGTGTGCAGCCTTTTAGTTTATGCGTGACATAACGATTAATTTCTGAGAACCTACTAGGATTCGCCAATTTTTAAAAATCATCACTTTTTTTGGGGGTGGGGGGTCTGATGTCTTAGACTCAATGCATCCAGAAAGGCTAAGATATCAGAATGATTTTTTTTTGTCTGTATTTTTTATTTTTAAAGCAGCAACTAAACTCCTAAAAGCAGAATGAAGCCCAGAAATCATTAAGTCAAACTCATTAAAGAAATAAAAGCAAAATATTGGAAAATGTGATTTAAAAAAAGAAGCTATAATTGATTTATTACAAGGAATCAATAAAATTAGCACTGTTTAATTAAAAATTGATTTTATGAAAACAAGTTATTTTTACACAGTTCAGAGCAGAGTTATTACTTTTTTTGATGCCAAGGACTCTCTTTATAAGATATTAAGTCTACTAGATATTTTTAAGTTTGAACACCTCTGCAATATGTTTTTGTTTTTTATATTTATTTAGTAAGAAATGAGTAGAAAGGTTGTTCAACCAAAATATTAGCTTTGTATGAAGTTGATGGGATATCTTTCCTTTTTGTTATTTTAATAGTAATTACCAATATTATCCTAATATTATTTTTTGACATTTCACATACATTTTCCATAATTTATGGAGAATCTTTGAGAATCTCATGTATCCGGCTAATGTATCATGTATTAAGCTAACATCATCTGACATTCATAGTAATATATCTGCATATTTTTATATAAAAGCTAATGTTACCTAATAAAATGATGAATCCATGAAATAGGAAAGAAATTAATCGTCATGTAAACTGTGACATTCTTGAAAAAATACTTATTTTTCTTAATGAAATATGGAATTTAAATAACCCCTGTATTAGAACTATGAAGTGTTAGTTTAGCAATCTGCTTCTTCAGTTCTGTTCATGAAATCAAATGAGAAATAATACAATGAAATATTATAATAAAATAATATAACAAAATAAATAAGAATATTAGCAATAATAATAATAATAGCAATAATAATAATAATAGCAATAATAATAATAATAATAATAATAATTATTATTATTATTAAATAATTAACAAATAAAACAATATAAAATAATAATAATAATAATAATAATAATAATAATAATAATAATAATAATTATTATTATTATTATTATTATTATTATTATTATTATTATTATTATTATTATTATTATTAAATAATTAAAATAAAATAAATAAATATTTGCAGCCGTGCATTTAGATATACTATACATAGCCCTACATAAAATAAACAAACATTTTTTATACATGAATGTATTTTAGTTCCTACAAATCCTGCACTAGTTTTTAGATCTAAGAAAAATAAATAATTGAACAAATATAAGTATGAAACATATAGTGGCATTCACAATTAACATGTACTTTAAAAATCAAATGTAAACACATTTAAAGTGAAACTCAAACTAGCGAATAATATGAAGTGCACTACACAAATTGTTACATATCTCTCTCATTCAACACCAATTTAAATACACGTATATGAGCAATATCACACGAGTAGCAGTGCGATATGGCTGTATATTGTCACTGGTGGGAGGCATGCATAGGATTGAGGCCACAGGCCGAGAGACTTAGTATCCTACCAGTGATGATATACAGCCATATTGCACTGCTACAAGGGTGATATTGCATTTATACAACCGTTCAATGGCATACTCTTGTATATAATAAAGAAAACCAAACACAGAGTCTCAAAAATGCTTTTGCATGAGGAACTACTTTCATTCACATCTGCAGCTGACGTCAGAACAGCAGAAGCCGTTACTAATTCACAAACATCACTTCAGAGCTAGTATTTGAATGATTCTTTAGTGTAATGTCTAAAGTGATGACAAATTTTATATGGTTATTTTGTTCATATTTTATGATTATAAGGCTGAACGGCATGAAATGCCAGCAGTCTAGTGACATTTCCCAGTACTTCTCTGTTGCAATTGTGAGATCACAATAATTAACCCGAAAAAGCAAAAGCAAAGCAAACACTACCAGATTACTATGGTTTAAATACAGCACTAAAATACACAAGAGAGATTGACTTAGAATGTAACTTACCTGTTTTGTAATTATTTGATCAGCTGTACAGTTTGAAATATGAAAAGAAAAGTTTTTCTCCTCTAAGGACTTTATGCAGTCTTTGACACCATCTTGTGGTGCAACCTTCTTTGCTCTATGTGGTATGACAGGCTGATGGCCACCGACTAGCTGAATCTCTGAAATTATAAGTATTTAAAATAGGGACTATGCCTATAAATAAACAACATAGTTGCAATCTAAACAACTACATTATTGCCTAAAAAAGCCTCAAAAGTACATTATGTTGTCCAACAGCTGCAATATTTGTCAACCTGTAGTGAGTCTATTTATCTACTGTCACTCTGTGTGGGCGAAGTAATTCAGAAGTGTGAGGAGGCAGTACGAGTGATGTTATTGCAGAATATCGCATGGATATCAGCCAATCAGATTCCAGAACCAGACTTAACGGTTGTATAATTATATATCTATCTATATATATATATATATATATATATATATATATATATATATATATATATATATATATATATATATATATATATATATATATATATATTCTTTTTTTTCTTGCTAGATATATAAATTGGGTTGGAAAATAAGTCCCACCATGTTTCATTCGATGATAAAAAAAGAAAACACAAATGAATGTCCAAATTGGTCGCTTATTGGGTTTCACGTTGCCTCAGGAGGTACAGTAGCTGTCGTCAAGTCATCTCTCTTGGCCAGGAGCAGAATAATAGTGTGCATGTGAGAGAGTGTGAGGTACTGGTGTGGATCTGTGTCTCTTCTAGGTGTCTGGCTAGCAATTACCCAGGAGAGCAGAGCAGCATGACTAGATCTGCAGTCTGGCCACACGTTTCAATTACACTATTTTTTCCTCCTCCACCACTAGACGCCGACATGCTAATGCCACAGCGGGTGGTGATGCGATCTCTCGGGGCAGTCTTATTGGTTCAGGGATGTCCAGACCTGAGCAGAAATCCCATAATTCATTCATTCATGGTTAAAATGATGCTCAAGTCAAAGATACTGATACATTTACACAATTAAAAGTACAATTAAAAGTCTAAATACATGGCCCAATACTTATAAAATAAAAAGTAGGGGCGATGTGGTGGCGCAGTAATCCAGCAAACAAAGTGTGTGTGCCAAAATAAGCTCATAAAGGTATACTCTGTCCTTTTTCCTTGCTTTCTTTCTGTTTTTAAATGTGAGTACACTGTAAAAAATATGACAAAATCCAACTAATGTCAACTAATGTTTTTATGTTAACGTATTTTAAGGCGTTAATCAGGTTTCAAATATTTTTTATTCAAACAAAGTTTACTACATAGGCTTATTCTGAAAACGCAGCCCTATATACATTTCTGGAGATCGTGAATTATGTAGCCAGAGATATGGCTGCATTTCGTTTTTAAAATGAACGCTATAGGACGGTACGACACTGTTCCATTTTGCGCTTACCAGCTTACCACTTATATCCGCATGGACAACTTTCCCACTGTTACCGGTTTGTCCAGTTAGCTCGCCATGTACATTGGTGGACTTGAGAAGCAGAGAGGAATTGAACATGACAGTAAGTAAATAACTGGGTGAGACTGTAGTAACATCTGAAAACATGGTAATCATGCGAGGGCTTTTCTTTTTCTGGATTGCTTTTTAAAACTCTCGTTTGGATTTAGGGAAGTGGGTGGGCGGGTCAATCAGCGCTTTTGAAAACACTATTGGTTGGGTTTAGGGAAGGATGAGGAGATCAGTGAGTCAACAGTGCCCTCTGGTGGATTTACGTGAGAACAGCAGGTGTGAATGGCACTTGCGAGAGAAACTTGAGATCTCAGAAAGCGTACACTGCAGCCTCTGGTGGATTTGTGAAAACAAAAACTGCAAAAAACGTAGCTTTTGGGACATATTTAGTGCTCTCCAGAAATGTATAAAGCGGTACGTTTTCAGAATGAGCCTGGGTTGAAAGTTTACCTTAATATTTTTAGCCAGTTCGATTGATGTAAGTTGAGATGACTACAAAAGTTCATTTGATTCAACTAAAAAGGCTGAAATATTTTTTTACAATGTATAATAGCGAATGTACAACTGTTAAAAATAATAATAAATAAATAAATAAATTCCTAGTAAAATCGCTAAGCACTATTTACAGCTAATTCAACAGAATGTTCACACAGAATGTAAGCACTTTGTGAAATTCCATTGAAAAAATTAAATCTTATACGATTATTGTGGGACAATATAATAATATTATTAATAATAATAATAATTCCTTACATTTATATAGCGCTTTTCTAGAGATTCAAAGCGCTTTACACAGTGGGGGGAATCTCCTTATCCACCACCAGTGTGCAGCATCCACCTGGATGATGTGACGGCAGCCATATTGTGCCAGACAGCACACCACACACCAGCTGATTAGGATATGTGAGATTTTTAACGACCACAGAGAGTCTGGAACTCGGTTTAATGTCTCATCCGAAAGACGGTGCTTACTGAGCAGTATAGAGTCCTGATCAATATACTGAGACGTTAGGACCCACATAGACCACAGGTTGAGCGCTCCCGTGCTGGCCCCTCTAACACCACTTACATATACAAAACATTCAACACAATATACACATTATTATTGTCAAATCAAAATCTCACTATTACATTTTATTTCCACATATACTAAATAGATTAATGGATATGTAGTAGAGCTATGGAAAACAAAAAAGTACAAGTAGAGAGTTTGAATTGTCAGTGGGTAAATAATAAGTCCATTAATGAAGT
The DNA here is from genome assembly GCF_903798145.1 of Danio aesculapii. Classification (NCBI taxonomy): domain Eukaryota; kingdom Metazoa; phylum Chordata; class Actinopteri; order Cypriniformes; family Danionidae; genus Danio; species Danio aesculapii. Next base: position 21,643,332 of record NC_079443.1, read on the forward strand.
GAAATGACTGACGCTTGTTACATCTCTGACTGACTGACACCGCATTCAGCAGGCATGACACTTGGGAGAGTCACCTTTATGCGCTCGGCACTGTGTGTCCATAACCTCTATTAGTTCTGGATCATAGACACTCAACAGCGCTCCCTGATGCTCAGAGAATAATCATTTTGAGCGCTTGCATTCTAGCACATTCTCATTTATTGTCTAATTGCTTTTCATCCCTGAGCACTTGATCTTGTTGGGAGCCGCAAGTGATGTTAGTGTCGAAACGCTTTTGGAAGCAGGATGAATGCATCTTTAAGCTTGTCAGTATTGTGTGGATTTAACATCCGGGGAATGTTATTGCTTGACGCTTCTGGAGGCTATTTTGTCTTTTGCAGTAGTGATACAATAACTCCACAGATTTCTTTATTTTTTCTTGTTTTGTTTTTAAGTCTGAAACACAATGAATTGTCTTCTCTAATCTTCAAAACACAAATCAGCAATTTAATTGTATTACTTTGGCACCATATTGTAGCCTTTTAAAGATTGAGCCTTTTGGTTTTGTTGACAAGAAACATAAATCAAAATTATGAAGACATATGAAGGTCCTGCATGCTTTAAATGTTAAAGATTAATCTGTTGAACTTTTGATAAAACAAAGCTGTTATGTTGTACGTGCATACAAACAAAAACTGTAATTAACAGTGAGATTGTGGTTTTCTTTTTAAAATGTAATTTATTATGTCTCTGTATCTCTATTCTCAAAATATATATATTAATACTAATATTGTCAGTTTAAATATGCTCTGGTTATTTATTTATTTGTTTGTTTATTTATTGTAAATTGGAATTAATATTTTTTTCAGGATTATTTGATTATGTTAAAAAGTTCAGTGTGAAATTTAGTTATTATAATATAAATATATGTAGTTTGTTGTTATAAATGTTATTGTTATTTTTGTTAAATTAATACTACTACTACTACTACTAGTAATAATAATATTAATAATTATTATTATGTAATTCCTTTTTTATTATTATAATTACTTTTTATTTTTATAATAATAATAATAATAATAATAATAATAATAATAATATTTCTCATAATTATGTAATTATTATTATTATTATTATTATTATTATTACTATTTAATTTTAATAATAATAATAATAATCATAACAATAATGATAACTATTATTATTATTATTATTATTATTATTATTATTATTAGTAGTAGTAGTAGTATTACTATTATTATTTTGTAATTATTTTTATTATTATTATAATTACGTTTTTATTTATAATAATAATAATTATTATTATTATTATTATAAATAAAAACGTAATTATAATAATAATAAAAATAATTACAAAATTATGCTGTGTAAACAGAATAATAATAATTATTAATATTATAAATATGCAATTCTTTTATTATTATTATTATTATAATTTTATTAATACTTTATAATAATAATTCATTCATTCATTTTCTTTTCGGCTTAGTCCCTTTATTAATCTGGGGTCGCCACAGCGAAATGAACCGCCAACTTATCCAGCATATGTTTTTAGCAGTGGATGCTCTTCCAGCTGCAACCCAGTACTGGGAATCATCCATGCACACTCATTGACACACATACACGGAAAATTTTAGCTTACTCAATTCACCTGTACCACATGTCTTTGGACTGTGGGGTAAACTGGAGCACCCGGAGGAAACCCACACAAACATGGGGAGAACATGCAAACTCCACAACGGAAAAATGGCAACTAACGCAGCCGAGGCTCGAACCAGCAACCTTGCTGTGACAGTGTCGCCCAATAATAATAGTAATAACGATAATAATAATAATAATAATAATAATAATAATAATAATAATAATAATAATAATAATAATAATAATAATAATAATAATAATAATTATTATTATTATGTAATTCTTTTTGACAAATTTACTGCATTTTTGCTGAATAAAAACATCTTTCTTTCTTTCTTTCTTTCTTTCCTCCTGCCTTTCTTTGCTTTCTCCTAAACAGGTCTAGTATTTTAAGATGAAGCATTTCTCAGTTTTATGTTTAATATTTCATGTTTGGTGTCATTGAATCAGGCTTTACCGATGTGTTTGTGTAGATACAGCTAGGAAACAGTGTTGGAGTACCAGAGAAGAGAAATCTCCATAGTCAGGCTCCAGCAAAGGCAGTTAGTCTTTTTAATGTCTATCTGGCTGCTATATATCTTAGCATCTGTTAATTACCCATATTATTAACTGCCAGTTTTGGCAGTCCATAATTATGTGTAAACAGAAGAACACCCACGTACAGATGCGTGTATTACCATTATCAACAACCAGTTTCCATTTTTTTCCATCATGCAATCACAGCGGTGTGTGCGCTTCAGTGATTATGGCCTGAATAGGATCAGAAATGTTGGCCAATGTCATATCTCTTTCTTTTTAGGCCTCCCCACAACAGCTAATGGAATAAGTGTAAATTATTGGGTTGAGTGTTTATTTGATGATTTGTGTGTGTGTGTGGTTTCTGAAAAGCAGATAGAATGCTATTTGATTGTGCAGGCCTGCCAGCTAAATGATTAGTGTTTTCTGTCAAGATTTATTGCTGCATAAATTGATAAGTCAGCATTCACAGCGAACAACGTTTTATGATCAATACCATTTGCTTTTGACACAAGTATTTAATTGATACACATCCCAAGATGGAACTGAAGTTTTTCACTGGCCGTGTCTCAAAACTGCAACATTTAAGTTTTTTTTCTTTTAAACTTCTTTTTGAAAGTCAAATATTAGCAAACATTGCAATTATACATGCAAAAAAAGCTTAAAGTCTGTGTGAACCAGAAGTTGTTTTGACTTGTTTGTATCAAGTATGTTGATATACTTCCAACTAAAACGGAATATTGAGGAGGGGGTGTAGCTTTCCTTTTGCTCATCATTCCCTCACAACAAAAATAACTTTACGGCCCAATCCCAATTCTACTAATTAGCCCTTCCCTCTACCCCTCATTTTTCGTGTGCACGCCAAGGGGTAGGGGTGTCCCTATTCTCTTTAGCTTGAAGGCGTAGGGCTAAGGGGAAGGGGTGAATAGTCCTTCAAATGAAGATTTTTCAGGACCACACTCAAAACCAAGGGGTAAGAAAGGGGTAAATTTTGAAGGGGTAGGGGTACAAAAATAGAATTTTGATTGGGCCTAAGAGAGGGTATATGCAGTTGCCATGGACGGCCTCAGATTGACGTCAAAAGAAAGACAGCCAATATAAATATGGAAGCAAATGGTCAGACTTTCATTTAAGATAACCAAAACAAACATTTTTTTTTCATGGGTTAACTTGCACTGAATAATCATTAAGAAGAACACTGAGAGTTAGCAAAAAAAAAAAACATTGTAAATTTTGATTTCAAGCAGACTTTAAGTGTTAAGGGATGTGATACTGATTTAAAAAATAGATATATTTCTATAGGAATTAGGGCTGCACGATATATCATTTCAGCATCGATATCACAATGTGTGTGTCTGCAACATCCCAGTATATGCAATTTTGAGTTGAAATCAACAATTGACAGGCTTTCCACAGGTCTTAGAAAGTCTTAAAAAGTCTAAAATAAACAAAATCTAAATTTTAGGCCTTAAAAAGTTTTAAATTCGCTGTTCTAGGTCCTAAATATTTTCACACAGGTTTTATTTTTTCCGATGTCCATGTAATACTACATCTAATGCTCATTTAAATTCTTTTGTTGTTGTTGTTGCTTGGTTTTAGTGGTGTTGTAGTTCTTTATTTCACTAGTCCAAATGTAATTTGCAGTATTACAACTACAAATGAGACCAACATGCAATAGCCAATCAGCTTTCTGTTATTGATCTCAGTGCGCGCGGCGAATGTGACATCATCGCTGTTTTTACAGAGGTTCCCTTTGGGTGCGCGTGACATGATTTCAGCTGGCGGAGCTCACAAAATGTTTTGAGATTCAGGTGAACAGTTAGTGAGCCACCGCGTTTGATTTGAATAGGATACACTTTTTGTCTGAAAAAGATTTTGTCTGAAACAGAGTCCGTCCATGCGTGATCATAGGAAGAACCAAATGACCAATAATTTATGCCTAGAAATTGCAACAGCAAAAAGTTTGGAAAAACCTGAGGGATAAGTTTGTTAAAAAAAAAAGAGGCCATGCAAAAGTGGAGACCCAGGTGGGTTTAATATAACAGAATATGTTTTTCCACCATTCATAGGTTTTACACTGATGTATATGTTACAATTTAGAATTTAAAACAATTTAATAGTTACAAACTAAAATTAAGTAACAAATTATTTCTTTGATGAATGGAATATCAGTTTACAATATACAACCCAATTTCTAGGCTTTATTGGTGATAATGGTCAGGAATGTTGGACCATTATTGCCTATTTAGCTTATAAGTAGAGGACAGAAACTAGCCAGGGAGTAATGTGTGAATTGTTGAGTGGGTTAAAAAAAAGTCAGTATTTTTTTCATAAGTGTAATTTTTTTTTTGCTTTTATTCTTGCCATAATAAAAATATATATTTGTTGAGCAGCCCATGTTCTGATGCCATTAATATTTAACTTTATTAGGTAGAACTGTCTGAGATATGAACAATAGCAAGTGATGCATCAAAGTTGGATTTAAAAATCTTGAATGGTTATAAAAATCTTTATAATCATTAAAATAAATTATAAAAATAATAAAAAAATGAGTTTAAAAATGGTAATTAATGATATTAATGATATTAATGACATGACGTAGTTCCATAAACTTTTCTCTTCTCTGTTTATTTGTCTGACTTTACGGTCAGTTTATTTGACCGCCCCGTGTTGTGTCAAAGAATATCACAACGGCGAACGCGTCAAGTATAAAAGCCTCGTCCGTTAGGTGTGGTGCACAATTCGGCGCTAGCCTTAAGATGTTTGTTTGTTTTTTCTGTAGTTCAATGGTGCATCTAACCTGTCTTTAGTACTGTTCAATTTGAATACATTTATTTTACAATTTGTTTAATTCTGCAATTTTGTGATTTATCATTTTATGTGTATGCGTGTTTTTAATGTTGAGATATAGGTTTTGATGTTGAGATATAGGTTTTTGATGATGAGATATAGACCTAATGGTCTTAAAAAGGTCTTTAAAAGTCTTAAATTTGACATTATGATATCTGCAGATACCCTGAATTGAGAATACATGAAATTTGTGGAGTCATTGCAAAGTGAAACCATAACAGAGTGAAACTTGTTTTAAAGGCATTTCAAGAAAGTGTAGAGCATTCGGGCACAATAATGTAAAACATTTGTAACTTTAATGAAGAATAGTTTTACTAAATTATAAATACAATGAAGACTATACAGTGTTTTTTACATTACATTGTTTCTTTTTTGTATCTGAACACTGTTTTACTCTCAGAAAAATCATAAAGCACTGTATATTTAACTTTTTTCTTAGCTCTATTATAATTATTCTTGCTGGCAATTTGTTTATTATTTTTTTATACATGATTTACAAAATCGCAAACCCAATCAACCCAATCAATCTAAATTAATGATTTCTTTTTCACAAATACAGCTATTCAAGCCATCTGGTTAAATTGTTTTCATATTGCAATATATATCGCAAAGTCAGATGGAAATTCTTGCATAGAATTCTAGATTTTTTAATATTTTCTATAGAAATCTGAAATTTTTCACATATCCGGGTTTCTCAGCAGCAGAAGTCATCATAGTTGGGTAAACTTAGAGCATAGTGAATTCATGTACAACAAATACTGTTTTTACAATCCTATTTGCTGAAATAATAAAAGAAAAATGCCACGATGGTGTTATCAAGACTTTCAGAAAAAGGGGAAAAATTGTGTGAGACTAATGACGGCAGCTAGAGGAGAGAATAACGACTAATTTACTCTGAGCCCCATAGACGCTGCATTGCAAACACCTCGCGTAAGCGGTAACTCGGTTTTTGTAATTTGACACAAAGATGATATAATACATTCGTATAAATTGTCATACATTTAAAATAAAATCTAAATATTAAAAACTTTCAAGGATGACTGTTAAACGCATCAAAACAGCCTTGTATTGATAAATACAGTGTCAAACACAGTACACATAGACAGTACACATGATTAACTATTTACATTCTGTATACTATATAATGACCATAACTGTTGTATTATAAAAAAAGAAGAAAAAAGGAAACCTGATACACCAAATAATAGGAAAAATGCAGTGCGAGATGTTACTTTTAACTTAACTTATTATGTCTTTTCTTTTTCATTCTTTTATAACCTGTTGTAATGCATTTTAATCTGTTTTAATCTTTTTTTTTATTATTTTAATCATTTTTATTTTCTTGTTTCTTTTTTTCTTGTTTATGTAACCCACTTTAAATTACCATTGTGTATGAAATGTGCTATTTAAATAAACTTGCCTTGCCTTGCCTAAATTGAACAGCACATTTTTAGCTGTGTGAACTTTGACATGGTTTGTTTGAAATCTGAAATATAAGCAAAAACGGGTAATGATGTCACAAGATGTGACCTTAAAATGGGCAGACTGCACATTGCTCATTAATGTTTAGTACAGGTGTCACAATTGCATTTCTCTATTGGCAGATCTTTGTGTGTGTGTGTGTGTGTGTGTGTGTGTATGTTTGTGATGGAAGAATTCAGAATTCAGTCTTTAAAATGACATTATTACAGGTCTTAATGCATCAAATTCCCTTTTGGTCTGGACCAAGTAAACCAAGAAAAATCTACAAGTTGTGAGCATGCCCAATAAATATTAAGCTTTAAAAAAAGAAAACAAAAAAGAAAATTATTTCTGAACATATAGGCTCTATTTGATATATAGCCTATATTTTATTTAAATTACATTTTTAAGTTGACAAATAATAATAAAAAAAACTAGAAAACAATATATATATATATATATATATATATATATATATATATATATATATATATATATATATTGCCCAGTCCTACTCGAAGGCATCATCCTGCTGTGTTGCCCTGTTATTCCTGTACACCCACACACCCACATTTTTATTGACTTCTCTTATTGATTTCTCCATTGATCATTTAGCAATGTATGTTGAGCTAATGGCATTTCATGTCTAAAACTCAACCTCTTGATTTTTTTTTACCAAGGCATTGTTTTGTGTGGTTAAATCATTTGAGGAAAGTGCTGCATTAGCCAATTTCAAGTTTTAGTGCCCTTGTGGGAACCTTTATTCCCCACAAAGTAGTCAAAACCTGACACAGACACACACTCATTTAATGCTTCCTTCTTTGTCTCCATCTACAGCCCTCCATTAGCCCTGTTCCTCTGAAGTTCCTAATCCCTGTCAGGTTTGTGTCCTCCTTTGCATCTTCACCCTTCCAGACTCAGTACAGAAATGACAGACAACCGTTCAGTCTAAGAACTTAAAGAGATAAGACTTGAGGGAATAAGAGGCCTCTATTGTGAATTTTCTCAGAGTGGACTGATTCCTTTGGGTGCTGTCCTGACCAAAAAACCCGAGACACTTCTTGCATGCCAACTATCTTTATTCTCACCACCACGCGTGTCCTTACCTGCACATTTCAAGCGCAAGAAAATGTGTTTAGTTGTTCAGTTTAGCTTCAGAACACTTGTCAGATCCAGATAGCGCTCTGTCCACTGAGGGGACTCGAGTTATATCTGCAAAACGAGAAAATGACTTGCAGTTTTTTGGAGTCTGGCAGATGCGAAGCAGCTTCTCTAGAGATACGCGGACCAACCGCGGTGAGCAACATTTGTTTGCGGTGATCGCATTAAGCTGTCTGCCTCGCAAAACCTGGATGTTTTCAGGTCGATCCCCTATTGCACGCTCTCAGAAGTCTGCAGTCACTCTCGTTCGCTCATTGTGGGCCTTTTTAAAATACACTTTTTCCCAATTTGCCCTGGAAATTCTCCCCTGGTAGATCATTACTTCAGGCTGCTTGTGCCCGGTGATGGCTCTTAACATCCTCCTTAACATTTGCTGCGCCTTGCATCTAATTAACACACAGCCTGCCTACAAACAATGAAATAATGACTATCGCTGCCTGCTCTCTCTTGCTTCCCAGCCAAATTTCTCGTGCCAAGAAATCTGGGAACTTGTGTCATTTCCAAGGTCTTCGGGGTGTTTGCAGAAATATGTGAAGAAAAAAATGTGTTGGTATGGCCATTTGCAGCTATATATTGCACTATGCATCCCTAATTTTTACTTACAGGGTAAGTGCAGAAAGCGGGAGGCTATCATAAAGCCACATGGGAATGCTATTTTAGCTGGCAGAGTTGCTCTGTATAAATAGCAACTGGGATAGCAAAATATCGGTAGCTACAGAACAGAGCAGAGACGGGTTTCACGAGTATAAAGCCCTCGGCATTAGTTCTAGAGATCAAAGGCAGCGTCTTCACAATATTGTGAAAGCAGGATCCATTGCTAGAAAATGTTTCCACGGCTAATAGAATTGGCCCTCGGCATCTGCCTGATTCGTTGTTTACGAGTGAGCCTTAGAAGCTGCTGGACAACAGGCAAACGTGTTGACAAGCCACCTCCGTTTCTGAGAAAATTGCATCTTTTGCAGTTTTGGCGAACAATGCATGGGTCAATAGCTTGCTATGTTATATTGATTGTTTTCTCTTTGGAGTGGCGGGATGCGTTTTGACTGCGAGTGTGGGGTAGATGCATTACAAACCATTTCTGCATGAAATGGCTCCGCGGTCCCCAGCTGTTCACGGTTCCTCTGTATGTGCTCCGATTAGGTGGGAATAGAGAGAATTTACTTTTCTCAGTGAATAATGGGGATCCGGTCTTGGCTGCTGCTGAGCAAGCAATTTAAGGTGTAATTTTGTCTTTTTTTGAAACTGGGAGGGAATAAAACCATCTGCCTGCACATCCAAAGTCTATTCATTTCCTCATAGATAAAGCACTTTAAAAATGATGATGCTTTGTCTGTGATGGATGTATGTAATTGAGATATTTACTCTTTTGATAGTTGACTTGACCTGACTTGACTTAAAGTAACCTCAAGGAATCCAGACGTACACTGGTTAAAAGTGAGCTTTTTTTTGTTCATCAGTTATTTACATATGAGGACAGCATGAGCAAATCTGGCTCTGTTCTCCTATTCCTTTTAATGTCCCTGGGTTTTTTAATGTCCCTGTCAAATACACCAGTGGTCTTCAAACTTTTTATCACTGTGGACCGCATCAACTGTTTTCTCAGAGGATGACAAGCCGACAAAACATTGCTGTCACTCTGATACAAGTTTTATTTCTGGAAAAAAATACAAAGTAGTGCAGTGTTTGGGTGTTCTGTGTTTGTCTGAGATAATTTGTCTAACCAAAATGTGTATTCCATAAAAGTTGAAGCTGATGTGTCAATTTTTGTCATGTGACTCATGGGATTCAAATCAATTGGGTGCGTCTGGTCTGGAAGGCGTGAGCCCGTCACACCTCCATTGGAAACAACAAACTTGTGCAAACTCTCGAAAAGATTTGCAAACGGCCCCAAAAAGGCCGCAATCATTTGGGATCTCCATCAGTTGATCTTCTTGCACAGCCATGGCGGATTCACCTGATTTATTGAAAAATGGATTGCGGATTTATTTATATTATGTTATATTATATTAAGAACAGTAATATTTTGAAATATAATTACCATTTAAAATGTATTTTCTGTTTAAATATATATTATTTTTATACCATAACCTTAATGTCCAGTAGCCATTACTTATGTTAAGTGTCTCGATATGTATATATATATATTTAATAATTTGTGTGAATGTGTATATATAATTCACAAAAACCTTTAAAAAATTGTTCTGTGTGTTTTTATTTTCCGTAATTTTATTTTTGATAAAGTTTGATTAAAAACTACAGAAACTGTTAAAACAATATTACTTTTATACCTTTAATTCAATTATGTTCCTTTACTTGCTATTGTGTAAGCAGATGATAATGTTATAAATAAGGATTACCTGCCTCAGCCTGACCAGATAATATTTCTGAAAGCCTTTTTTAGAGATCCTCACTTGAACCATTACAGCCATACTTATTTATTAAAGGGAACAGAGAACAAGCTGCATAAAATGACCTTGTGTTCTGTACTATCATAAGCTGTTAGGGAAGAATGCAATTGATTTATATAATTATGAAATTTACAGTCAGAAAGCATCAGTACACAGTGGTTTTTCCAGTCATATTAGAGTCAATAAATCAGGACTAATATAGTTCAAATTTGCTCATGTTTCAGTTGTGATTACAGTAAAGGAGTGTCATCATTCTCTGGAATATAAGCTTTTCGACTCCTATTATATTCAAATGACCATATTCTATTATATAATGCAGTCATAAAACTCACAGCCAGAAGACAGCAATATACTATGCTTTTCTAGTTGTTAAACTTTGAACAGCATCAAAAAATCATGACTTATCTGCTACATGGCTTTCCAAGATTTTACATGGTTTCTTGTGTTTCAATTAATGAATGATTGAGAGAAAAGGGGCACAGCAGGCCAGCATCACAGACCATCATGAGGTTCATGTCAAGCTGTGGCATGCCATCAGTAGTTCTGCTTGAGATGTTTTCACTTGTGTTTTAATGGCAGCCGTTACTTCTGAAGTCTCCGATGATTCTGCAGACCCCAGAATAAGCAGGCTTGATTGAATAAAACAGCCTTTAAATTAGTAAGTGTATGAATATACTATAGCAGCTTCTATTTGAAGACTGTAAATGAGAGAATGGGAGAATAAAAATACTTCTTGCCCTGCATTTACACATTTATTTATTTATAGCATTGAGCTTGAAAGAAAACCATTGAATCCGCAAGATATAGGGCACACAAAGCAACACCTCTGAGCCCATGTTAAGTTACAAACCTTATTGTGCACATGGAATGGAGGCCAGCTTTTAAGATGTGTATGGGTAAACCACCTTGTTAGTGTTCCTTTCTCTCATGCCAGAAATGAGAATCCCACCCAGGGGTTACATCGGTGCAGTGACCCAGATTGATTGTGAGGTTTAAGGGGATGATGAGTATGACAGAGACCAACTAGTAGCTGTCTAAGTAAATCTCACACCCATGGCCTCAAGATGTGCTCTAGTGACTGATTCTAGGGGCTGCTACTCATGATGGAAATGTTAGCTAGAATCCTAAGTCTAAGTGGTGCAAATATGACCAGAGAAGTTACATTGGTGCCGTGACCCAGGTGGCAGTGAAGATTAAGAGGATGAGTGTAAAGAGGGTCGCACTCCGGATGCACCACAGCATCCACATGACAGTTGGAAGCATGGTGTCAAGATATGAGAGAGAGTATCATAGAAGAGGCATGGCAGAGTATCTGTCTGAAGGCTCAAACCCAGACAATTAATACACGATTGATACTTCTGCAATATAAATGGAATATGAGACTGCACATAACTTTAGAATTACTTCACAATTTTAATCCAAACATTCCAGATCAATGCGTAAAATTTAATAAAGAGATAGGAACTTTATATCATTGTTTATGGAAGTGTTCTTTGGTTGAACATTTTTGGTAGAAAATTCCAAACTTTTTATCCTTCAAGAGTTCACACTTAGCTGAGGATTGATTATATAGCTTGTTTGGCATGCTGTCCCGGGAGAGAGCCCTGAGCTCATAATATCCTCAAGCCCGGGACTCCCTCCCGTTTGCAAGGCGAGAAGGGAGTTTGAGCTCAGGTGGATCTCGAGAACTTCCCTGCTGTAGTAGCTAATGAACAGATAGGGATTGCTCTTAAGAGATAACTACTTACTAGGAGCATGTCTATGGTGCCGATTTGGATTAGTCAATTAACTTAAATTGCATGTTTTTGGACTGTGGGAGGAAACCGGGGAACCCGGGGGAAACCCACGTGAGCACGGGGAGAACGTGTAAACTATGCACAGAAACATTGGCTGGCTTGGTAAGGACTAGAACCAGTGAGGTTCTTGCTGTGAGGCAACAGTGCTAACCATCGGGCTACCATCCAATGCATCTAGAAAATGAGGAGGAGTAGGGGTGGAACGGGGGATTCTTCAAAATGAAGATGGCTGTCATATGGATCTTAGGGTATTTATAGTGGCTTAGGAATTGTCTGATTGATGAATCATAAATTGGATAATGCAGGACCAGCCGCAAGCAATCAAAAGCATGTGGTCCTCTCAAAATGAGTTTATAAATAAATTTCACATAGTGTTAAAACAGAATATACCCAAATGTGCATCTTCTTCTCATCTGGAAATGTTAGCTAGAATCCTGCTCCTAAGTGGTGCAAATATGACCAGAGAACTTACATTGGTGCTGTGACCCAGGAGGCAGTGAAAATTAAGGGGATGAATGTAAAGGGGGTGACGCATCGAATGCGCCAGTCAGTGCAGCGACACAACACGCACATGACATTTGGAAGTATCGCATACCAGACGCGCACATTCGAATGTTATTTAAAATGAAACTATTCATATGGCGCTCTCTGGCACGGCAGAAATTTGAACAGTGTCTTGAGTTTGTTGCTGGGCGCCACGGACAGCCGCCGACTTGAATCCAGTGTGTGACCCCCTTAACGGAGACATGCTAGTAGCTGTCCTCAATCCAGTGGTGTCAAGAGGTGTACTATTGACAGACTCTAGAGGCCTACTTGTTAGATATGCACCGAGTTTTTAACAGAGCTTGTAAGCCGAAAATTGCTTTTTCTGGTTTTTGGCCAAAAGAGAAAAATGTCCGAATATATGAGCATATCAGCAGAAAAAAAGGCTAATGTTATGCTACACTGTAAAATAAATCAGAAATGTTAAGGTTTATTTCTGGCAGCTGGGGTGGCGGAAAAAAACTTAAAATAACGGCCATTACATTACAGAAATATACCTTAAAAAATAATGGACATTAATTACAGAAATTTCCTTAAATTTAAATTTCTGTAATTTAACCTCTGTTATTTTACAGTAAGTTTCTGTAATTTAATGGCCGTTATTTTACTTTTTTTTCCAGCACCCCAGCTGCCGGAAATAAACCGTAAAATTACGAGTTTCTCTCCCTCCAGCACTTCATACCAGACATAAAAAGTATTATGCTATATAACCATTAGATTTAGTTTATTATCCAAAAGCATTTTTGTTTTTTTTTGCGTCAACAAAAGCACAAGAGCAATGAATGTCGTGCGCCAAGATCAAAGTTCCAAATAAGCTTAATATTCCACTCCATTCTATCTGCTTATAAATGAACCACACAGAAACAGCTAAGACCACTCAAATAATGCACTGAAAGGACATTTCTTTTTAGTTGGCTACAATAGCGCTACTGTGCTGGCATAACAATGGTGGTTAATTGATGTCTCTTGACCCATCCACTGTAAATAAGATGTGACCCTCAATCACAAAACCAGTCATAAGTGTCTATTTTGGAAACTGAGATTTATGTATCACATTAAATCTGAATGTGAGCAATCCCATGCAAATGTCAACCTTGCCATGAAAAAAATAAGGTTTCAGCAAAATAGAGAAACCGTAGCAGTACTTTAAAAATACTCATAAATGTCTCTGGCAATGTTTTCAAACTATTATATTTGATTTGCCAAAGTCACATAAAAGACAATTTCACATCCGCCATATCCATAACAGAAAGGAGTCACATCCATAACAAAGCTTTTTCCTCAAAAATGCAAAAATGTCAAATAAAATAAAATAAAATACGTCATGTTTGTTTAAAGAAAGCCAACTCTTTTTGATTAGCATTGTTTCTTTTGGGTTGTGCAGTTTAATTCACAGAATCTCTAGTATGTTGTGTACTGTAAACTTGCTTACTTTTTTCGTCACATCCATAACGCATGTTTATTTTCCTCATTTAAAATATAAAATTTTTTTACAGATTGATATTTTTCTGATCCCATAACTCTGTGGTTAGTAGTTTTGGGAAATATAAACAGCTGTTAAAATATAATGTTATCGTATACTTTCTATGTGGATTCATGTTTTGAGTTTTTATTGCAAATGTCACATCCATAACGCTGGAATTGCTCGTATATAAGCTTTCCATTGATATAGGCCAATGGTTTATTAGGATAGGACAATCTTTGGCCAAGATGAATCTATTTGAACATCTACAATCTGAGGGGTAAAAATAAATATGGAGAAAAATCTGCCTTTAAATCTGTCTGAATGAAGTGATAAGCAAAATCAAAAATTGAGTTTTGACTAGAAAATTGATCTTCTTTATTAATATTCTAATTATTCTTGGCATAAAAGAAAAATCAGCAATTTTGACCCATACAATGTGTTTTTGGCTATTGTTAGATATATACTTGTGTATCATAAGACTAGTGTGCTCCTGTGTAACAAATGTGGTTAATTTATTGGCATGTGTTTTTAACCAGTATACGTTATTTAGTTAAATCTAATAAACTCTTACTAATGTACAATAATAATAATAAATTATTATTACAAATCTTTTCGGTATTTGCCAACTGCATCCAGAAATTTTGGTTTTGGCACAGAATTTTCATTTTGGTGCACCCCTAATCCTTGTTAGAGTGTATATCTCCCATGCTAGAAATTATGGTTTGAATCCAGCTCGGAAGAAGGTAAGTAGAAACGGAGGGTGTATATTGGCGTCGTGACCCAGATGGGAGTGCAATTCAAAGTTTCCTGGCTACAAGAGTACTAGTCATTGACGCGATAGGCTGTGGTCTTCAGTGCTGGTTCAAATTTAGCTTAGAGCTGAACCAAAGCAGTTATGTTGATGCCATGACCCGGATGACAGTAGGGTAAGGGGGATGAGTGTAACATTTACTTGCATAATATTGGCATAAGGGCTTTGCAAGTAGCCTCACTTCCTTAACCTCAAGAGGCACGCAGACACAAGTGTCTGCTGTTCTTAGTGTCCTTGTTAGTGTGCCCATTTCCCATGATAGAAATGCTGTTAGAATCCCTCCTTGGTTTGAGTTGGACCAGTCACATTAATCCCATGAATCTGAATGGCACAGAGATTTGAGGGGGGAGTTAGATAGAGCTGTCTGAGTAAACCTCGCTCCCCTGGCCTCCACAGGCATGCTAGCTATTGATGTTGTTGTGCAATCCTTATTGTTGTGCCCACCTTCCATGCTGGAAATGCAGTCTGAATTCTGCTTAGAGCAGGGTGAGCAGAACCAGAGAGTTACATACTGATTGGTTTCAGTTTTGCCTCCAAATATGACTCAGCAGCAAAGATAACTGGCCCTGTTACATTCATTTATTTATTTATATCTTTCTGATATGCAATGTGGTCACTGCATGGGACCACTGGACTGAAGAATGTGCTGTAAAGTGATGCCTACGGTAGATAAGAACGATATTTGCTCTCTGGCGTCTGTTTGGTACCTCAGTGAAAGATCTGTTACCCTTAAAAATATCTATAAATAAAATGACTTGCTTTATATATTATATATACATTTTTCTCTATATAAACTGTATTGCCCATTAGAGCTGCACTACTAACCATTAAAAGATTGCAATCTCCAACATAGGCTCATTCTGAAAACATACTGTAGCCTTGTACAGTGTTTCCCCTACGATTATATTAGGGTGTCGCTCCATCCTCCCAATGGCTATGGCCCCGCCTCCTTTGAAGTCAATTTAATTTTATTTTCGATATAGCGCCAAATCACAACTTCTTTTAATAAACAAGCTAAATAGCCATATGTAATAATATCTTATTTATACAATGGCATGTCATTTATGTGTCTACATGGTCGCGCATTGAAAAAAAATTCTGCTCTATCACGCCACATCTGACAGGACCAATAGCTTCTGAGAAGTTAATCACTTTAATTTCACAGCTGTCCTTTAATTATTGTGAAAACGCTAATTTTAACGGATTTGGTTGGTACTTATATCTCACAAAATGTCTTGAATATCAGCAATAACAACGTTGTTTTGATACAATTATGTTGACATTGCATTACACCCAAGGATTTTGGCTGGCTAGGATGTCACGTCAACCTACAGAAAAATATCCGAATTTTTTAAATGCTCCCAGTGTAGTGACGACGGCAGCACTCGGTCTTCTGTGTGTAGCAGTTGGAGTAGCTCTCCTGTGCCGGGTCCCAGAGTGGCACAGCATGCCTCTGACAAGCAGAAGAAATCCAGTCATCACCGGATTGGGTCGTTCTTGAACGATTCATTCATTTTGAACAAATCTTTTGTATGACTGGAGAACGATGAGTCCTCTCAGGGAGTGATTCGTTCATTTGCGCATGAACACATTTTTGCCGGTGGAGTAGAAGATTAGTTTGTTTTTGTCTTCTAACTTATAGGGTTTGAATCGTTCGTTCATCACATGAATAACAAAAGTCAATCATATGAATTTAGAGCTGAAAAAATATTTGGTCCATTTATTTCTCGAGTCCTCGGGTTTGAGTCATCTCTCTTTACATGCTGTCACGTGATGAACAAACGAGTCAAAAACCAGAAAACTTGAAAGGTGAACTAGTGATGGCTCTTTTTGACTCAGACTATGTGCTTTTTTTAAGCTTATATGCGACTGTCAATGTGACGTGAACGAACTACTCAAATTCGAAGACCTGGGAAAAATGCTATGGGGCGGTATGACACCGTTTCTTTTCTCGCTTACCAGCTGACCGCTTGCCTCCGTATGGACAGCTTTTCTGCTGGTACCAGTTTTAGCTTGACACGTATGTCAGCGGACTTGAGGCGCAGAGTGGAGCTGACCGCAACAACAGGGTTCGAGTCCGGTGAAGAACGGTTGCAGAAAGCAGGTAAGACAAAAACAACAGGCAAAAAATGTAAATAACAGAGTGAGAATATGGTAAAATCTGAAAACGTGGTAAAAAATTAGGGTGCCTTTTTTCCGATTGCTTTTGAAAACATGGTCGCGTTGAGTAGAGTGAGGGGGGTGGGTGGGTCAATTGGTACTTTTTAAAACACCATTGGTTGGCTTCAGGGATGGGGAGGGTGGGGAGATCGGTCAATCGGTGAGTCAGTAAGTCAGGCAGTCAGTCGACAGCGGCCTCTAGTGGATACATGTGTGAACAGCAGGTGCGAATGGCACTCGTGAGAGAAATTTGAGATCAGAATGAGCCTGTGTTGGCAATCTCAATTGAAACACACCTCACTGTATCTCTAAGTTGTAATGATTTGCCAAAGTCTATTAAAACTTTGAACAATTACGATCACAGCATTCTACGTTTATCTATCAAAATGCATTGCTGCTGACTCAGAGAAAGCAGTTGATGTGTACAGTTATGAAACAGCTTCAGTCTTTATATTTCAACCACACAGTATCATTATTACACTACAACATTTAGTGTTACCAAAATGATCTCAGAGATAGCAGGATAAAAGTTTTTTAATAAGCACTGATGTCTATGGTATAGTGATCAAATGAAGTAAAATGATGTTTACACAAAACTGTTTTCAGCTAAAAGCTTTTTATGCAGTTTGGCCATTCATTTACGTTTGTGTTTTGGATGCCAGAAAATGAAAACGTTTTCAAAATGAGTTTCAGTGCAAATTCTTGAAAACAATACAGTTTTTGTCTTTGTGTCTTCAACTCTAATAACATGATTGTGCAGGAACTGTCATGTCGTGTACATGCGTATTACTGTACACCAGTGTTTCTTTACAAAGTGGCATTTCCGACTACTTGCCTGGCGTGCATGATGTGTTTTTTGTGTGAGAGGAGATTAACACAGAATGTTAACTACATGTGAAATGTTTTAACAATAAGGAAATGCTAAGGTTGTTGTTCAGTCAATGGGCTATATGCACACAATGACTTTTAAATTCAGACAGCCAACCTCAGGCCTTGGTTAATTGTCATCCCATACAAAATTGCCACGTTTAATATTGGATTTCTTTAAAAAACAGCGATCTTCTCTGTCTGGCTGAGATACGAAATAAAGTGCGTATCAGAACAAACAAGAAATGCTGCATTAAATTATATTTTTCCATGCCATCTCATTAAAATATGGAAATTAATTTTACACCAGTATTTTCAATGGAGTTTAAACGTTTTTTTGTCTTTTTTTTCGCTTTAACAACCTAATGGATGCTTATGTCTAATTAACTGATATTTTAATTACATTTCAACATCAATGCTGTAAAAAGGAACCATATTAAATTGAAAATAGTCACATAAACCTTTCACCGGAAGTTCATCATTGGCTGAAAAACACTAGTTGTGCATATTGCCCATTACGTCATTAAACCAGTAGGTGGCATTAAGTTTATTATTTTTTGAATCATTCATTCATGAGACCTGTTAAAAAAATGCTGATTCATCCATTAATCCAGTAAGACTAAAATGTAAAAATAATACTAAGGCATCATTCAAAACTGTAAAGGGTTTACTTTTATTTGTGTCTCAGCTTGAACTTCATTGACATGAACATTAATTACCCATTAA
Organism: Danio aesculapii; assembly: GCF_903798145.1. NCBI lineage: Eukaryota > Metazoa > Chordata > Actinopteri > Cypriniformes > Danionidae > Danio > Danio aesculapii. The sequence goes on from NC_079443.1 coordinate 21,661,737, forward strand.
GTGCTCATTAAGGCAGTGCACTGTAACCACTGTGTGATTCAGGGGATTCTGATGTGTAGTACTACTCTGAAGTTTGTGTGTGTTTGCATTGCCGTTGTGTAAAGTAGCTGTCTTTATGCTCGCAGTGAAATTCCCCTTTTGATGCAATCACGTCTCCTCATTTCGCATTGATCACAGTTGGCAAGACCCTTTTCCAAACTCTTTTTACGGTGCTTTCACAGTAGCACTTTTGGTCCGCACCCAGGTTGATTTGATGTTAAAGTAGGGTAAGTTTGGCTAGTGCGAACGTGTCTTCTGAACTCTGGTGTGCACCCGTGAACCGTATCCGATTCTGCCTGAAAGAGGTGGTCTGGGGTACGATTCGTGCAAACTCTGGTATGGTTCACTTCTATGAATGCAATTGTGCCACATAACAGAAGTTAACCACCAAGTGTACAAGAAACTTTAGTTTTCGTAACGTTCATTCGTGTGTGCGTGTCTGTGTATCACCTACCTTGGCGACGAGCAGGACAGACCAAAGACCATAGAATACACAAGACGTGTCACTCGTATACTTTTTAATGGGGAAAAGTGTAACTGTCAATATGGGGAATGAAGCCCCGCCTTCTAGTAAAGGAGCCAATCAGCGATTGCTATATGGTGAATAAAGCCCGCCTTCGAGTACAGTAGCTTATCAGCGATCATTATAGAATGACAACTCTCCAGGGGCGGGGCTCGGACCAGACGTGAGTTTCTGCAGATTTTGTGTGATACGAATATTTAGAAATAAAACTAAATAAACAGTTTTCATTTAATTTTATTGGTTATTCGTAATATGAAATGTAATCGTAAGCTTGGCTAGTAGTTTTGGAGAATTTGATGTTTCGCCATTCAAACAGAATGTCCGAGCATACTGCCAAGAGGCATTTCAAAGATGGCCGTCAAGTAAAATGACTTGCCTCAAAGGGACTTTGGACTGACCCACTGCAAACAGTGATAATATCTGCTTGTCACCACCAAAAGCGACTTCTGCAGACATCGCATGATGTTCTGAATGTTTTTAATGTTTTTTTTTTTTTTTTTTTTTTTTTTTTTTTTTTGCAGCAGCAGATAGACGCAAGTGGCTCTCTGTATTTTGGTTTTGGTAACAAAAGCAAAAGATTCAGTAAAAGCAGAATGACCGTGATATGTGGACATTTTCATTTTGGCGATTTGCTTTCGTTGACGTCACCTAGCAACAGTTGTACACAAAACAGCAGCTTGATGACGCAAGGGTCCCGGGGTTCAGAAGGAAAAAAGACAAACTGCTCAAACAGGGGGGTTTAATGACACTAAGATGTGAACAAATTTTGTTTTGTTTTATTTTATTTTTATTTATTTTATTTGCTTTGTTTTGTTTTGTTTTGTTTTATTTTATTTTATTTTATTTTATTTTATTTTATTTTATTTTATTTTTTATTTTATTTTATTTTATTTTATTTTATTTTTTTATTTTATTTTATTTTATTTTTTTATTTAGCTTTATTTTATTAATTTATTTTGTTTTGTTTTGTTTTTTATTTTGATTTAATTTATTTTATTTATTTAATTTAATTTAATTTAATTTAATTTAATTTAATTTAATTTAATTTAATTTAATTTAATTTAATTTAATTAATTTTATTTTATTTAAAGAAAACAGATTACTTTAAATAAATCTTTAAAAATCTTTTTGTAAGCTTGCAATCATTGCTGAACGTTTCAGCTGGTAATTCTGTTTCCATAGTAACGTCACATCTCTGATTGGTGTATATTTCTTCAGAATTATGGATATGTTTTTAGCACAGATTTTGGCGACTACCACACTTTTGTTTTGTTTCATTTTTAAGAAATGTCTTGTACAGAAGGATAAATCTTTCCTTAACAGTATTTGAGTGCACGGTAGTCTCTCTGTTGAAAGATTTATACAGAATCATTAAAACTCAATTTTTCTGGCGAAGATGAATGGGATTCTTCCAAAACCCGGCTGTTTTGCTGTATTAGGCGATTCTCATTAGAAATGATTTGCAAAATAATATGTTATGCGTGTGACATTTTTTGATTTATTGATGCAAATTGCATCGTGAACTGGCACCAAACAAACACATTGCGTACAACACGAAGCCATTCCATCTAAACCTCCAAGCCAGTGTGCTGTACTGCATGTGTCTTCCCTTACAGTCCTGATAGAGAGTTCACCGATGGTTTACAGTGGTATCATCTCAACTGTCAGCTGCACTGTTCCGGGTAACACTGTGTTTATACTATATATTTTGTTAGATCTCAGTACGCTTCTCTGAACAGGAAAGCACACACTGTCTATCTATCCCACTTTTTCTATCTTGACATGCAGCGCACAGACTGAAGCAGGTTTTTGTGTAATCCTGCCGGTTGCCTTGAGGTTTGGTTCATCAAAGCCGTTGATGGTCATACTTTAGCGCTATTATTTTCTTCTAAAATATCAATACCCTGCGCAGAACCTGTCACAGCATGAAATCAGCAGATTCACCTCAGAAAGAGGAGTAAATCTATATAGCAAAATGGGATGTAAAGATTTCCACATTTTACCTGGCAGCGATTCACAAGATGAATTGCATGGTTTTATAGATTTAGTGAAAGCACCTCCTACAGAACCACTTTAAAGTGAAGTTATTTACAGCGGAAGTGTTGCTTTTTTTCTTTTGTAAAGCAGATTAACTCTGACAGCTCAGAAATGAGGATGGTCGGTATTTATCTCAGAGCAGAAAGAAATGTTGATTCATAAATTTGAACCGTTCAGGAAAAAAAAAGCACACAGTGTAAGCAATCATGGAGTGAACATCTTGCTTTCTATTTGCCATCGGGCTTTGGAGATATTGGCACTCTGAGTTTTAGAGACCTAACAGGAATGCTTCAGAAACAAATTACTGTGTTATTTTTCATCTCACCTCCAGACCTCAATCTAAGAAAAGGCACAATCAGGTGGTGACTGATTGAACCTGTCACCTAACCCTCCTCCGATTGAATTTACCCCACAGTTACTTCGGCGTACAGCTACACGGTCGTCGGCGACCCAAAGAATTGAAGGAAGCTTGATAATGTGTCCTTCTGCCTCGTCTAGGATGGCTGTCCAAAGAGATCACATAAAAGAATCACTCAAGGTAGACAGATGACAGCATGTTGTGTCTGCTGTCTGTCATAAACCGGTGTGTGACATGTTTGCGATCGGAGATGTCACATTTACTTGCAGGGTGTTATTCTTAAAATGGGCTTCTATTCTTGTCGAAAATGGGTCATTGGGTATTTTGCATGAGTGCTCATTGGATTCTTCACTGTTGAGTGTAATCAGAGCCTAATTAGAACATTTGCTGAAGACAAATTGAAATTCACACCTTTCATAGACAATTAGGAGATTAGAAAATTGTTTGGTGTTTGTTTCAGAAGTACTGCTCTCTAGATACAATCCTCTAATATTGTTTTTTTCTTAGCTTTTTATCAAAACGAATAAATAGTATTTGATAAGAGAGAATGAAATGTCAAGGATTTAAATAGTTTCTTCAAGGTGTTTTTATTCTTGTGAATCGTTTTCTTTTGAATCGCTCTCATTGAGACCTTCATGGAATTTTAATATCAAGTTACTGGGTTTTTAGCTGCATTCCTCTGGCTTTGAAATCACTGAAAAGAGCTCTCATAAGAGAAAGGCAACATTTATTGCAGCTTGATTATGAAAAAAAAATCAATTATTCAATTATTTTGGTTAAGACTGTAATCACGATTATTTAAACCAATTATCAGTGGGCCATATAACCAAATATATTGATTTTCCCCATGTAATTAAGGTTGCTATTACACTTGTACATTTTAAATACCCAACCCAGGCTCATTATTGATACCTACATCATTTGCATTTCTGTAGTTCTCGAAATATATCCCTGTAGGCATGTTTTTTTTACAGTTTTTGTTTTCGCAAATCCACCAGAGACCGCTGCGTACACTTTTTCAGAGCTCAAATTTCTCTCTTGACTGCCATTCAGGCCTGCTGTCCTTATGTAAATCCACCAGAGGGTGCTGTCGACGGACTGACTGATCGACTGACCGATTTGAACAGCGGAAAAGCTGTCCACACGGAGGAAAGCAGTCAGTTGGTAGCACAAAAAAAAAAGCAGAAGCCGTTGGTATACTTTGCACTCTACAGAAATGTATGCAGGGGTGTGTTTTCACAATGAGCCTGTGTTGCAAATATCAATCAAGCTAACAAAAATTCTTCAAAATTATGGAAAAGAACAACAATTACAATCTAATAAAAATATAAAAATTAAACAAACTGTGCTTTAAGCTTGGTTTTCACTGCAGGGTTCAATGCTAAGGATTTTTTGTCAGTGGTTTAGATTTTGACTTGCCCTCAAAGATCAATGTTGATCTTTCTTTTGGGGTGTCAGTGCACAAATGATCTAATACAAAATATTATAAGATTAAAATATGGAAGCATTATCAGATGGTAATTTATGTCAATTTTCCTAACGGATAAACAGCACTCGGTAATACTTCAGCATGCTTTCATATTCGATATGGAACGCACATTTGCCCGTAGGAATGACATTCCATAATGAATTAATACTCATAACTGTCTTTATATAGCTGCATTTATGGCTATTACACAACCATAATACACTGTGATATAGCCTGGTTCGTTAGTTCATTGGATCGTTTTATTTTCTCACTACAATCGATTCGCTCCAGCGTTCGTTTCAATCGAGCCAAGAAATCCTTATTGAGGCGATCTTAGACCAATTGATTTAGTGCGTCTCCGAGCGTGATTGCGGGATTCACATATGCCAGACGAACCATGCTTACTGGGCAAACTAGACAGGTTCTTAGTGATTTTTGTCCTCATCCTTTAATGTTTGATTAATAATGATAAGCACAGTTGGCAATATAGCTCGCTGTTTAAGAGCATGGTGGTTTCGATTTATGGTAACACATGCCTTTTCATTCAGACCTCTTGTTCACTTGTTACATAACAAAGGAGGGTTTATGTAAACATTTAGGCTCACACTTTAAGCTAAAAGATGACTTTACATGTTTACTATTCTTCTTTGAGGGAGAGTGCATGCACAGAACAACACAAGTTCTTTTTCCTGCCGTTAAAAACATAAATAAATCGCTTATAAAATATGCTTCAATTAATCAAGCACGTCTTGTGGTGCAAAAGTCACATTACATAATTTCACTGATTTCGACTAAGCTTTGCAGAGGAACCAATGCAGACTTTTGGAATGCGGGCATCATATGATTCTGTAGACATTTTATCTCAATCACTGTATTTTCATAACCGCTGGAGTTTTGTTTCATTGCACAACCATATTATATAGTCAATTATTATTACAATTAAAAATAATGCTCTGCGCTCTCACATTTATCAAATGAACCGGGTTTTGGGAGTCAAATGCACCCGGGCATGATTCGGATAGCGAGTACACCTTAGACCCCATTGGAAAATGCAAATCTCATTACCTCATAATCTTGTGCCACATGCGTAGCTGTCTTCCTATATTAAACGTTCAGTATGATTTTCAGTCGTGTCCCGTTCACTGGAGAGACAATTACGCATCACCTTGAGTCTGGTCGAACCATGTTGGAACATGAAAGCGAGCAGGGTTCGCTTCAGGTCTGAATAAATTAGCTCTGTATAAATTAAATCTTCTGACCTTCTTGCATTTAGTCTTTTAGGTCTTTAAAGGTCAATATGCTGGAGAACAGCAAGGATCGTGGTGTTGTGTAAAAAAGTTAAACTGTTTAAGCAGCCTAAAGTGCCCTTTTATTCAAGTGTTACCATTAAGTGTGAGTCATTTAATCCAGAGCAGCTTGTATTCAACGTACAGTGAAAGAACTAAAGAGCAGATTAAACTTGCCCTTCTGTTCCTCTTGCTCTTCATTATGGCATTACTTGTTGGCTTTTCAATTACTATTCCGATCACAGCGGGCCGTGTATTCCCTCAGTGCATTAAGCACTGATTGCATTATTTATTAACAACAGCCATCAGTTCATTGCTGTTGATCCAAGTTGCTCCATTTCCGACTTTATCCTCAATTATTGAAAGATAACACCAGATGAGATGATATCTAACAGCCGCTGTTTGCATCTTACTGCCTTGCTGTTGTGCTTTCCAGTGCTTGCGTGGAGTTGTCGTGCCATAGTGAGTAGGAAAAAATATCAGAGAGTGTATTTGGACATAATATTTAGATGTCGTTCAGACAAAGCAGACAGCACAACTGTTGTTTTTATCATTTATTTAGCGCTCGGACTCATTAAAATGATCTTCCACAGTAGTCTCGCTGCGGACAGCGCTCACCTGTGTTTATTTGTCTTGTGTTTCATCTAAAGCTAATCGCGAGGAGATCGGCATCATAAAATGCCTGTAATTATAGCAGCACTCTCACTCTGGCTGTCCGATTCTGCTGACACATCTAACAGAAGACCTCATTAAGAGCCCAGTCCCTCCCATCTGGACCTTGCAAATCTATCTCCACTAACTCAAAGATACAAACAAGAAGTTGGAGAGTTATTTTTGGTCCCTAATGGAATTGGGACCTTATCTAGCTTTGTTATCAGTTGATTAAGTAATGCATTGCTCCCCGTGGAGACGGCTGGCTTTCTGAGTTTCCCAGTGTTCTTTAGGGGAAGTCAAGGTCAGATGTAATCCAAACTCCCACATACTTTTAGCCATGCAAGCTTCACTAAGTCATGCCTGCTGGCCATATGTAATTATATTTTGTGGGATTTTTCCAAAGCAAATCAGAAGATAAATGTTGAGAACACTAAAGCTGTGCATTCTGTAGGTTTTCTCTCTTTTTTTTAAAGGAAAGCTTTGTCTTGGCTTACTTTGTGGAACATTTGAAATAATTTAACTCTTAAGTTTTTGTGGTAACACTTCACAATAAGGTTCCATTAGTTATTTATTGATAGTTAATTAGTTATTTATTGATAGTTATTTATATATCTTTGCTAACTCTATAAGGTGTATTAACTAATGATCACAAGCTCAAATTTGGATTTTAATAATGTATTAGTAAATCTTGAACTGTAATATATGCTATCAAATATTTTCTTATACTCCATGTAGGTAAATGCATTAAATGGCACATTAAATAACAACTACTGGAATCTTATTGTAAAGTGTGACAGTTAATGTTACGATGACCAGCAATCCAGGCTTGCAGAGCGCAAGTAAACATGCACCATCACCCGGACTAAAATTCTGTCACTTTATGAAAGACAAATCCCCTCACACACACCTTTTTTTTCAGATCACCGATGATTACGCACACATAGCTGGAAGCTGATCAGAAATATATATACTGCTCACATTCCTTCACACTTTGCTGAGTCTTGTTTTGCTGTAACATTACAAAGCGTTCTCTGTGTCTAGTCTTTCCAGGTTTCTTGACCCTAGCCTTGTTTCCTTGTTTATGTTATTGCCGCCTGTACCGACCTTATTGCCTGTGACTTGATTACGTTTCTGGATTGTCCTCATGCTTAACTTTTGCCTGTCTGACGATTCTAAATAAAGCTGCACATGGATCCTCACTCCGCTGTCTTTGTTTACAGATTTAAATAGTAAACACATTAATAATAAGGTAATAAAAAAAAGTAACAAGTAATAACACAATCATTCCGTCACGATCACCAGCAATTTAACCCTCATCGGTTGCTGGAGAACATTCACTTTCACTCGCCACCATATGAATTACACCATATGAATTACAACTCCCTTCTCAAGACTAATTACATTGACCATATAAACAACACACACACTCACGGACATTGCTGAGTCTTGTTGGTTATACCCAGTAACATTTCTAAACGTTTCCTGTGTCTAGTCTATCCGTGTTTGAATTTGTTACCTTGTTTACATTTTCTGCCGCTTGTATCGACCATTTGCCTGTGACCTCACTACGCTTTTTTAATGTCCGCATGATTATGTTAGTTCCCGTTGATCATTGCCTGTCTGACTACTTTAAATAAAGCTGCACATGGATCCTCATCCTCCAATTTCCAGCATCCTACTGTTACATATTCAATATTTTTCCTCTATATCCCACAAAAGAGAGATATTTATACAGGTTTAAAATGACATGGATAAAGTTTACAGTAAATAACGGCAAAACGATCACTGAATTGCAATACTGTATGGCACCACAGTCATAAAACTCATGCATTCAATGATATTTTACTTACTTTGAATTGTCAGTTGCAAATCAAATGTTTTTTTTATTGCTTTGACAGTATATTTAAAGGTTTACATTTCTCAAAATGATGAGTGTCATTTTAAATGCTTGACAGTGCTCAAAAGGGATTTAAACCAAAGATGTAGTTTCAGATATTGTTTATCATCCTTGTCATTTTGGCAAAAACTATCAACTACAGTCACTTTTTCCTCACAATTTAATCACTGCAGTCTGAGAAATAAAGGTACATAAGCTGTCACTAGAGTGTGGTACCTTTTTCAAAAGAGACACACTTGTGACTACGAATCTATATTGGTACATATATAAGGGCCTTATTAGTACCTACAGTGTACTTATTACCTGAAAAGGTACCACCCCAGGGACAGCTTTTGGGCATTAGCATGTAGAGTATATACTGTAGTATAGAGTGTGGTGCTGGGAAAACTAGCCCCTGTGAATGTTGGAATTAATTTGCATCCCCATGAGAAACAATTAAGGCTTAAAGGAATAGTGGCTAGTACTAGATGTGAACTTTTTGTTTGGTGTTTTATGTCTTTTGCCAGAAATCAAGCATTAAAATATCCCTCAAGATTAATTTTAGATACTGTGAAACTCCAGATTTGTTGACGACTCTTGGATATTGTTGATAGCCATGAATACCAACCATAGAGTATGTGCATTTTGAAGATTTCATTTGAAAACAGTCTGCTTTTTGTTGTCATTTTGGAAGTTTCTCAGTGTATGTTATAACTGTCAATAAGAGGCAAAGCTATTGGTTAAAGGAGTTTATCTAAACCATGCAATTATCAATAATTGCAGAGGTGGGCTTGAGGTGTTGGTGTAAGTCAGTCAGCCAAATCATATACCCCTGTTGGAGCAAAATATGGCCCCATTATGCAAAGAAATTTGTCTATGGGGATTATTTGTATGTACGTTGTATTTTCTTGCATCTTTTAGTAATGAGTGTAGCTAACATAGGCAAACCTGTTTATGATTCTCCACATATTTTCAGCTACGTGGTATTATATTAGCATTATGATTTTAGCACATCAGTCATTCCAATGACAATGAGAAAAAAAAGATAATTTAACATTCATTGCACAGGGCAAAAGTTCAAATACTCACTATACTCTCTTTTAAGAGGTCAAAGCAGCATATTTTTGCATTTATTGAAGTAATATATTAGCATACATTACCCGTATCTCATTCTACATCAATCAAAAACAGATAAATATCCCTGAGTATCATTTATTACTTCGCCAATCTGCTTTCTTTCTAAATACCTGCTTTTTTAAAGTAGAGTTTCCCCTCTTTTCTTTCACATTCACACCACACACTCAATCGATGACATGAGCATACACACAAACAAGCATTCTTGCATGGGTAAACACAGGCCATACTTGTTATCCATACTGCAAAACACACATTCGATTTGTGTTGTATTACTTTTTTCAAATTTAAGTGGATTGAACATAAAACAATTAAGTTGTCCTAAAAAACTCAAGAATTGTGTTGATTAGCATCATTTTAAATATGTAGTTCATTTATCATGCAAAAGCAAAAAAAAAAAATCTATATTTTCTTCTCATCTCCATTTCTTTCACATTTACATTAATAAATGAGCCATCAGGTGGAAGAAGTCGAAGTATTGTGAGGAGTTCTGCATTTGATGGAGATACTCCACACTGAAGGAGCCCTCATATTTACTGATGAAAAGACTGCCGGAATGACACATCATAAGCTTTGCTTCTAGCTTCGAAGGAGGGCGGTGATTTATTGAGCAATTTCTTGCGTGTTTACCCAGATGCACTATTGCCGGGGTTGCTTAAGCATTTGGCTTTCTTTTGTCTCGCTCTTTCCTCACGCAAGTGCTATTAGTAGTCATTAATGCATTTTCTGTCAATAATTACCCTGGATCATGGTAGAAGCTCCCGGTGGAACAATTACAATCTTTTAAAGAGGATTTTAGAGCACATTTACAACACGAGGTGTGTTTTATCAGCAGTCGTAGAAAACACTGAAATCCCTTTACATCTGTTTAAATGATGTAGTCGTTCAGTGTATTGTCACCTATTAAGCTGGCAATAAACCCTCTCCCTCAAAATCATTCCAGTCCCTATCTCACCCCTCCAAACGGTGCACCGTGTAGCTGTAAATTCGCATGCTACAGCCTTCATCATCATAATGAACTTGTGAATAATGCAATTATGACCGAATTCCTCTCCCCCCCAATTGTCGGCCATCATCATACTAAAGAGTTTGCATCGTTTCTGACGAGCCTTTAATCCAATTCGCCCAAAACGAAATCCAATCAGCCATATGGCAAAGCTCAGCGATATTTCCTGCTGCCTCCACACATCTGAGAGATCTTCATGGCACAGGGTCAATGCTTCATGTTGAAGGAGCCCACTCAGTGTGTGCATCTCTGTCTAGAAGGTGTATGAGAGAGAGGTGCACTCATGTTTCCTCACACCCTGCGGGAGCTCTTATTGAATTACTGCCATGTGGGTGCAGCAGCTGTCCTTCTGGCCACAGCAGGCCGCAGCTGCTAATTGCTGCGTAATAGGCCCAGCAGCAGGGAAGGTCAGAGGGGCGTCCGGCAGCCATGCCCGTCGCCTTTGATAAGGCACTAAAGCATTGTTGAGATCTTCATATCCTGCGGCGGTGTGAAAACAAACCACAGCCTGCTGAAATCAGCGCACCCCGGGAGAGATGATTGACGGTCGTTGAGAATATAGCTTCGGCTGATGACAAGGATTGCAAAATTCTGTTGGGTTTTCCAAGATGAGCAGATTGAGGATAAATCTTGGCGGCTCATCAGTGGTGTATTGTGCAACCACTCAAATTTAGCTGAAGTCCTTGTGTTATAGTTGTTTACTTCAATTTACTGCTCGGCCACCTTTTTCACATGTATGTTTAAATATACCTGCTGACCCCCATAAGCATTATGTTTTGCTAGCACTTATGTGTATTTACATATCTGAAACATAAAATGAATTCTATTTGTTTGAAAACACTGATAAATGTATCTATGTATGGCCTTACAAAGCGCTTCACAATCCTGAGGGAGGTCTCTCCACACCACCACCAGTGTGTGGCATCCACTTGGATGATGCACCAGCAGACACAGGACAATGGTGCGAGTGCTCTCACCACACCAGCTATTGGTGGAGTGGGAAGACAGATCCACTTTTGTGGATGGGGCTGATTAGGAGGCCATAATCCGTAAGGGCCAATGGAAAAAGTTTGGCCAGGACACCAGTGTTACAACCCTACTGTTTACGAGAAGTGCCATGGGACTTTTAATTACCACAGAGAGTCAGGACCTCGGTTTAACATCTCATCCGAAAGACGGCACTTACTAACAGTATAGTGTCCCCTTCACTTTACTGGGGCATTAGGACTCACACAGACCACAGGTTGAGTGCCCCCTGCTGGCATCACTAACACTACTTCCAACAGCAACCTAGTTTTCTCATGTGGTCTCCCATCCTGGTATAGACCAGGCTCAGCCCTGCTTGGCCTCAGTAAGTAACCGGTCTTGGCCTGCATGGTGATTTGACCGTGGTTTCTTAAAATTGTGATTTATTACAATTGCCATGCACATCTTTCCTTGGTTATGCACGAGCCACCACAGGAAAGCAGATTTCAATTTAGCAGCTGATTATGTGAACGACTGAATGTTATAATCACACCAGTGAGAACGTACGTTCCATAACCCAGGCTAAACCGATCACACTGGTGAGATTGTATGCGTCAAAAGGTTAAAGAGGTCATATGATAGTTACAGGTAACATTTTGGACTTTTGAGATTCTCTCTTGACTCACCTTGGATGACTTGAATAAATCACGTTTACATGGACACCAATAATCAGATTTTAATACGATTAAGACAATACTCTGATTAAGTCTTAATCTTTGATTAATTTAATCTGATTAAGGTCATAATGAAACTAAACAGAAGTCGGATTAAGACATGTGGAGTATACTGATTTAGTTGCATTATTGAAGTGCAGTACAGACATGTAAACAGCGCAATCAAACTATTACCATCATGTAGGATTTTTGCTGCATTTTGCGACAGGATATTTCATGCACACACAGCTGTTTGACACAATTCTCTGCACCTACCGAGTCAGTAAAGGACCACAGATGCCTGCATTGCGAAATGCAGAGTTTTTTTCTCATATGGCGTGCGGTATCAATTTCCATTAAAACAACACTCTTCCAGCAGGTCCTCGCATCCAATATCTTGTTTGTCACGGGGGGCATGCATGAAATGCTCCTGAATGAAATTTAAAGTGCCAAACTGCAGTTAAAGTCAACAAATTAAAAATGAAACAGCCGAAATTGCATGAAACTCATGCAGGAAATGTGGATAGCGTGGTGACACAATGATCTTAATTGAAATATGTGCTAAAACATATAAAACAACATCATGAAAGGAACATTCAAAAAGCAACTCATGTAAACATCTTAATCATATTATTGTTTTATTCAGATTAAGGCAAATAATCTAATTAATGATGTCCATTTAAATGTATTCAGTGACACTAACAGTACCCGATACCATGACCTTCCACTATTGACATGTAATTTGATGTTGAAGAAAACTACATGTTTAATAAATGTCTAATATAAAAACATGTTTGCACTACAAGCGTGATCTTAATATGAAGCTTGATTAAACAATTGGTATCGACCCCCAACGAAGGCAAAAAAGACTACAGGTCTGGATCAGCCTTCTTCCTTTCTTATTATAACAATTGCAATAACTGGGTAAAATCTACAGTAGGTAGTAACTCTGAACATAGCCCATCATTTATTCATCCTTCACTTATTCAAAACCTATTTGAGTTTCTTTCTACACAAAAAAAGAACATTTTGAAGAATGCTCAAAATCTTTTGTGATCAGCAAAAGATAGAAACTCCTAATGGTTTAAACAACATGAGGTAGAATAAATGATCTTTAACATTTTTGGTTGAACTGTCACTTTAATCCGCTGTAGTAAGTAAAGTATATACTAATTTTATTACACATTAAAAATTACTCATGATTAATTACACTGTGGTGGCATGGTGACTCAGTGGTGAACATTGCCGCCTTACAGCAGGAAGGTTGCCAGTTCGAGTTCCGGCTGTGCCAGTTAGGATTTCTGTGTGGAGTTAGCATGTTCCCCCCGCGTTCGCATGTGTTTCCTCTGGGTGCTCCAGTTTCCCCCACAATCCAAAGACATGTGATATAGGTGAATTAGATCAACTAAATTGTCCATAGTGCATGAGTGTGTGTGTGTGTGTGAATGCGAGAGTGGATGGGTGTTTCGTAGTTGAAGGTTTATTCCGTAGTGGCGACCCTTGATAAATCAGGAATTAAGCCAAATAAAAACAAAATTAATAAATAATTACACTAATAAAGCCAACTTCAAATATAGTCTAACCATTTTTTTGTACAGTGTATACTGTAATACATTTTATAAAATATATACAGTAAAATATAGCATTACATAACTTTGTGTTTTCAATTCAAATCGTCTAAACTTCCCTAAAAACGATACATACAGTACTTAAAGGAATAGTTTACCTACAAATTTAATTTGCAGGTGAAGGGCATCCGCTGTGTAAAACATATTCTGGATAAGTTGGTGGTTCATTCCGCTGTGGCGACCTCTGATTAATTAAGGGGCTAAGCCGAAAATAAAATGAATGAATGAAATAGCAAATAGGGTCAACATAATATAAATTTTTGAGGCTACTGATCATACATTAAAGTTGTATAAAATGAAACCGGACATTATTTACGATATTAATCCACAACATTCCAAAACAGCTTTAATCATGAGAATTTACAGTATTAACAGTCTTTTTGACTGTTTTGAGAACACAACCCATCTAAAGAGAGAGAGTGAGTTTCCTCATACAGCATAGATTTCCCTATAATGACTTATAAAAGGTTTGATGCACCTGTGTAGGAACTCTGAAAATTGCCATCTTCGATTCCACACCTCCGAGACTGGATAATTATGAGCGCAGCCGCATAGTACATGGCCTCTGACTCCTTCACCAGCAGGGTCACCGCTCAGAGAACAGCCCAGTAAAAGGATGTGTAGACCATCAGAAACAACACAAAGCGCTCAGTTACTGTAGGTCTCAGAGCCCACCCAGGGGCCACTAGTAATCAACACTATGACACTTGCCTTTCAGGAAAGCATCGCAACGCTTGCTTTGTATTGATCGTTCTGATTGCTGTGCATCGTCTCCTTCCTGAGCATGGAAGCCTGAGTTTCCTCTGAGATTTTTCTCTTTTTCCCCCCCTTTCCATTTGTCTTACAACCGTCTCAAACACCCAAGTCATGCATTTTTTAGTTTAGTTAATTTTTAACCTATTCTCCTCTCTCTGCTTCTGAAGTGAAGATCAATATTTCTGCTCAGACGTCTTGTCACTCATACTTTTTTTCAGCTGATAATGCTGTCTAATACGATGTGTGATGTAATATACAGGTATGTGAAGTTTTATATTGACTTTTTTTTCTTTCTTTCTCCACCTCTGGGTTGACAAAGGAGGGCAAACACATTTCATGCCATTTCATTTCCGAAACCCTCAATAACTAAAACCACATGAATTTTTGACCTGAAGCAATCAATGAGGGTCCGCGAGGAAATGCAAGAAAGGAGTTTTTTTCTTCTTCTTTTTTCCTTAGCTGTAAACTCTGTAAAGCCTGTTTACCAGTGTGTTTGTCACTCAAGATTGTATAGATCAATACTGAGATTTTGTTTTTCGAGTACATTGTTGTTAAAAAAAACCCAATTTCCACCACTGTATAGAAATATAAAAAGTAATACTTAAAGCAAGAACACTTTGTCTCACAATTTTAGTTCATATCTTGCAATTCAGAAAAAAATGCTTCAGAAAAAAAGTCAGAATTGTGCAATTTATAACTCCTGGACACTCAAAGAGCTTCACACATTGAGGGGAATCTCTTCATCCACCACCAGTGTGCAGCATCCACCTGGATAATGTGACGGCAGCCATATTTGGCCAGACTGCACACCACACATCAGCTGATTGGTGGAGAGGAGACAGAGTGATGAAGCCAATTAGGATATGGAGATGGTTAAGAGGCCATGATGGACAGAGGCCAGTGGGCAAATTGGGCCAGGATGCCGGGGTTAAACCCCTACCCTTTTCGAAGGACATCCTGGGATTTTTAACGACCACAGAGAGTCTGGACCTCGGTTTAACGTCATATCCAAAGGACGATGCTCACTAAGCAGTATAGAGTCCCCTTCACTATACTGGGGCATTAGGACCCACACAGACCACAGGTTGAGCAATTTCTTGTGATTTCTTCAACTGTGACATTTTTTTTTTGCACGTATATGCACATGGACTTTTAATTTTAAGCCAGTCATCCTGCCCCAAGACTTCCGGAGAACTGTCTTTCCATTATAAAATTGCCACGTTTAAGATCTGAATTGTTCAATAGTCAGTGATCTTCACTCCCTGGTAGATATACAATATGAAGTGGGTCTCAAGCCTCATTTAAACTATGAGCAACTGACAGCAGCAAAGCGGCAAGTGACCGTTCATTTTAACGGAGAGTGAGCGACTTCCGGTGACCTCCGTCTATGGCAAGATCGTTGGTGACCAGGTGGGCATGTCGAGCAATGCGACAAAGTTGAGAATCCTTCAAATTTATGCAAATGAAGAGTGACTTTCTTGAGCGACAGCCAATAGGAGCACCTCTCTCAGCTCCTGCAGAGGCCGGTTGTATTCACTGTGCTGCAGACCTACACAGACCGGCGTTTGCAGCAGGTCACCACCCAGAGCACAAAGTAGCTGCTACAAAGTTGCTGCTAGTGTGACTGAGGCATCAGGCTGGACAAGAAGTACTGCATAAAATTCAATTTTTCCCAGCTATGTCTTTAAAATATGACGATTTATTTTACCCCAGCATTTTCAATAGAGTTTCTGCTTTAGCCTGCCGATCCTGATGGCACTAGCAGTTACACAGTCTTGCATTTCGTTTTACGGTTGAACAGCTACATGAATGCTTAAGTCTATCTAACTGAATGTATTGTAATTACATTACAACATCGATACTGTAAAATAAGGGTGTTACAGCTCATGGTTGATTAATGATTGATAAATGATAATGATTTACATATGTTTTAATAATTCTTTGAAGCGTTGCATTCAAATCTGCGTTTAATCGAGAGAGATTCAGTTTTTACACTTTCTTTCAGTTCGTTACAAACAGTCAAATTACACAGAAGTACTGGGAGAGCAGTTTATAGTTCAGATATAAACACTGATGTTGATGGTTAAGATTAAACTCACCATTTAATGGAACTTGACACTAGTGAATGTAGTAGGAATTACATTGTTTAACCAATAGGTGGCGACAAACAACCATCAAAATAATGTCACTGAATAGGTTTTCAAAAATGACCACCTATAATAAAAACCTGAATTTTTATGTGTGAATTGTTGAATCATTAATTAAAAATAAATATAATATGTTGAACAAGATGTTAGATTTCTATATCTAGCATTATCAGCAACAGTAGCAAAGATCCTTTTTTCTTATTGAATATTTTCCTTGATTTTTATTTTTGTTAAAAATACATGCTCTAAGTGATGTTTGTTAAAGCCAATGATTTTTGCAGTAATATTTTTGTATAAATGGAAAGCAAATTACATTTGTCTCTTCCCTTTCTCTGATCTGAAAAATGGTCTGATCCATGACTCAAAAACTGTAGTGTGATCTGAACCGTGAGATTTGTGATCTGTTACACCACTACTGTAAAAGGAACCTTATGAAATCGAAAATAGTCACATTAAGCTTTCACCGGAAGTTTATCATTGGCCGAAAAACATTAGCTGTGCAAAAACCCCTCTGCAAATTTAAAGTTTACACACTATACTAAAATGTACTACTAAAGTTTAATACTAAAGTTTACACACTAAAAATGTATTTAAACCTGAAGCGTTTCTTTTTATTTGTGTTTTTGGAAAGGTTTGCTGAAAGATATGGCAATTTCAAAACAATCCATTTTCACTTGGATCCACAAAACAACTAAAAATGGTGTATTGTGCATGCCAGGCCAGAAGATGGTGATGTCACTTTATGAAGAAACATTAATTGCCTGAGCACATGCGGTCTTGTTGTCCATCATTGTTGTTTTGATTGTCAAGTATACTTGCAAATCCCTATAGACTGAACATGCAATATATATTCAAATGACATCACTGATTTTTTAGATATTAATCTTTTTATAGTTTACACAGTGATGAGGATAGTATTGTTTTCAAAACTCAAAACCCGTTTTTAAAAGATTGTATTTTCAGGCCACCAAAACACTTGTTGTGAATGAATGGCAAAAGGCATAAAAAAGTGTTGTGTAAAGTTTTTTTTATTTTCCTTTGCACTGCAAAATATAAACTATCACTATAAATATAATATGAAATGTAAGTCAAAATCGCTAGATAAAAAGTCATAATTCTATTTTTATTTGTATTTAGTCTAATAATCCTTTAATTTCAAGATGTTCAAGGGATATTTCACCCAAAATTAAAATTCATTTAATTTTATTTTTCTTTGTATATTTATTTATTTATTTATTTATTTATTTATATATTTGCCTACTTATTTTATTTACTTATTTTTATTTACTTAATTTTAGTTTTTATTTAATTTTATTTATTTTTATTTTATTCTTACAATGAACATGCTTCCATAGGAGCGACTTTGAGCAATTCTGTGTAGTGGAAATAAAATTAGTTGTATTTCTCTACCCTGAATTAATCCTGTCATGCAAAACTCTCCAGAAGGATCAAGGACTGTGCATAAAGGGTTAAAGTTTAATCCCTCATTCACTAATACAGAAGTCAGATCAATGGGGGAAGTCAAGCATGAAGAAACTGTGTATCTCCAGACACAGGCGGTTTGCCAGCTGCATTGAACTCTCTGGAGGAGTCGGGGTCTCACCTGCCGCCTCTGCGGACCCCACTTACTGCAGCCTTCCTGTACGACTGCCAGGCATCACCACTTTTACAGCTGCTAATTGGGCAGTTTGCATTTAAAATTAGACTTTGCCTAAAATAGCTGAAAAGCGAGACAGGATGAGAGAATTGTTTGTGCGTCTGTGGACAAATTATCGGCTGTGGGTTTGGTATTCTGGATTGATTGTTGCTCTGTAGAACTGTCATTGTTTGTTTTTTTTTTTTTTTGAGAAATGGAAAACAATTATATTTTTGTTCCTATTCTTGTACAGATGCTTGGTGATGACAAGCACTCATTTAGTCTCATTTGGATCTGGAAAGCCTTCTGACGCCTTTTAAAGGTTAACTAAAACTATAAAACATGCAAATCAAAGCCTTAATTCAGAGCAGAGGGAAAGTATACTCAGGGTATGATAATGATATTCTCATACTGTGTAATCAACGCAGTCCCATCTTGCAGTAGTTTAAAGGTCACGCATGTGCCTATTGACATTCAGATTATAGGGAGAATGAAAAGCAAGATTTGATTCTGACATATAAATGAAAAATGAACGTAAATTCTAGATTGCAGTGAGAAATAGCAGAAAGTATTTTAGCAGAATAGCAGAATAGCATTCAAGTATTTCTAATAAAAAGTCCTTTATTATAAGTTCCGAATATATCACTGTGTTTAAAAAATGTATATTTATGCATTTATTGAGTGCTAATAGGGCAGCACGGTGGCGCAGTGGGTAGCGCTCTCGCCTTATAGCAAGAAGGTCGCTGGTTCGAACCTTGGCTAGGTCAGTTGACATTTCTGTGTGGAGTTTGCATGTTCTCCCCGTGTTCGCGTGGGTTTCCTCCAGGTGCCCCGATTTCCCCCACAAGTCTAAAGACATGTGGTACAGGTGTATTGAATGAATGATAAGATAATGTAATATAATATTCATTCATTTTCCTTCGGCTTAGTCTTTATTTCAGAGGTCACAACAACGGGATGAACCGCCAACTATTCCGGCATATGTTTTACGAAGCGGATGCCCTTCCAGTCGCAACCCAGTACTGGGAAACACCCATACTTGCTCATTCACACACACACTCATTCACACTCATACACTACGGCCAATTTAGTTTTACAGTTCACCTGTACCACATGTCTTCGGACTGTGGGGAGAAATGGAAGCACCCGGAGGAAACCCACGCGAACACAGGAAGAACATACAAACTCCACAAAGAA